>NC_143557.1:29430000-29507500 GCF_054136105.1 Typopeltis vanoorti | reverse complement strand
CGAATTCCAATGCCAGGGTTCTTCAACACCTGTTCCTGCAGATTTGCGAGGAATTCTGCTGTACGAACGCAATCAGATCGTCTGCTAGGGATCTTTCTTCTTGCTACATCCTCGTAGTCACCATTGCAAGTCTCTAGTTCATGCCTGATTGTTTTTACTGTATTCAGGGAGCATTGGGCAGCAGTCGTAATATCCTTATTTTGATGGCGGGCACGAATCATCATGATACAAGTTATTCTCTTCCATGATTCAGGTGGGTTCCAGCTATCCATCCTTTCTGACATCTTGTATATGAATGAAGAAGGGTCCAAACTTTTAAATGAAGAGAAGTGTGTGTTAATACATGTAACTTACGGAAAAATATAATTAATTATAAATATGTCAAATTTATCCCGAACACCCTGTATATTGAAAGATCCAAGTTTATGTCTTAGATGAGATCTGAACTTGGGTCTTCAGATAAATAGTTTCCTCCTCAAAACTGGTTTTTCATCCTACAAAATAAGAAAATTGAATAGGAATGTAGATAGGATTAAATGCATTATTGGCAATATTCCTAAGAAGCCATGATTGACTATTATAAGGCTATTCAGCTTAACATAAAAAAGGGAAGGTGAGATAATGAGAAAAATTAAACTTTGAAGATAAGAAAATAAGAATGAAAAAAAATAATGGATTCAGCAAAGGAAGGAAAGAAGAGAAGATGCCAACAAAGATAAGAAAAAAAAAGAAAAGAAAAAAATGAGATCATGATAGACCAAGAAATTAAAAAGGCATTAAAGCCAAAGAATAATTCCTATCAAAACTTTCAGACAAATAATCCAGCAGGTACCCTAAAAGAACATAACTCAGCTATGTAAAAGAAGCTAAACAAGTCATTGGAAGACTAGTATGAAGAAAGTGGATAAATATCATGAAGTTGGCAAAATGTTCTGTATACTCAATGATATCAGAAATGAAATTTCTGATAAAGAATGACACAAAAAGTGAAGACAGACATTCTGGAAATAAGATTTTTTTTTTTTTTTTTGTATCTCCCAACTGCTAAAAGTTAGCCTATAAATACATCTACAGTAATGTTAGTGGAAAAGGTAATTTTTTTTCCCATTCTTCATTAACTTTTTTTGTATTTTTTTTCCATATAATCGACAAACTGTTCTAGAAAACAAACATGATACTGTAGCCACTGCAGTCCTTCAATAATGAGCAGAATATGAATGAAAAAATAAGAGTGGGGAGTGTGGAAGGCTTGAATGATTGTGAAGTTTTCGGAGATTGTCTAGAGTAACATGGAGAGAGAAACAGATGAGCTGAAAGAGGAGGTGGAATGTCTCAGGAATGAGATGAGAAGCATGAAAGATGAGATTAGGCAAATGGAAGAGTGAATGCATGGCAAAGAGTAGGAGTGAGAGCTTTGAGAATGGTAAAAGAGAGGGAATGAGAGAGTTATGGGAATGATAGAAGAGAAAACAGAAATAGTAGAAGAGAAGGAATGAAAGAGTTATGGGAATGATAGAGAGGAGAGAATAGAAACTGTAGAAGAGAAGGAATGATAGAAGAGGAGAGAATGGAAACAGTCAGAGAGAGGGAATGAGAAGTATGCAAGGGAGTACTGGAACCTGGGATAGAAAAGACGGAGTGAGGGACAGGTAAGCAATCAAGGAAGAGAGTGGTAAGAGGTATGATGTATGGAGACTATGATCCATGGTGTGCAAGATAGGATGCCAAAGGAGTGTTTGCCTGGAGGAACAATAGAAAGTGTGGCTATGGCAAAGCTGGGTGAAAGCATGGATAAGATGATTGCAATGGTGAGCACAAATGAGTTGAGAGGCAGTGTAAATCAAGTGGCGAGAGATCCAAGATTCATGCTTCAGGTTGCACAAAATAAAACGCAGAGAGGAAAGATAGTGTATGTGTTACCCAGGTATGCTAACGATGAGCTGAGCAGAAGAGCAGTAATAATGAATAGCATAATAGCCAGAATGTCTCAGAAGAGAAGATTGAAATATGTGGATGTTTGGAGGGCATTTGAGAACAGAAAGGAACTGTATGCAAGAGACCGCTTGCATTTGAATGAGGAAGGTCGTAGGCATCATGAGAGATTACTGTTTTCTGAATGAGTCACTGTGTCAATGCAGGGAAACTAGTATTTACAGGGTGGATGGTAGCAGGGGTGGTCTCTTGCAGGAATGGGTGCTTCGGGGGAGGGGGGGGGAACATCAGGTAACACTGAGTTCAGTGGGGTCTAGAGGGGATAATGATAAGTATTGAAACAGTGACATTTTTATGCTTTATACTAATGCCAGGAGTATCCGGAATAAAGGAGATGAATTGGTGGCACTAATAGCATCAGCCTGGCCTAAGATTATTGGGATCTCTGAGACATGGTTGACGGATTGATGCTATAAGATAGCACCAATCATCATCATAATCAAATTCCTGAAATACCTTCAAGGGGTGTACAGGATATAATAATATAAAAAGTTCTCTCAGCAGTAAATTTTGATCGACAATTTTCCTCCAAATTAATCTGTTATCTGTCAGTACTTTATCAATCCACCTGGATCTTTTTTTCCTGCCATCCTGGCAAAAAACACCTGTGTTGATAACCTTTCCTCTCCAATTTTGTCTAAGTGACCATACCATATAAGAACTCTACATCCCTAAATGTTAATAATGAAAAGTTCTTCCCTAATATCCCGTGGAATGCATTCCTTAATTTTTAATATGGTATTGCCATTGATGCCACCTCTTCATTCCACTCATCTTTCTCAGACTTCTGATATCTGTAGTCTCCAGTCTTTGACAGTGTTTGATTTCTCAGCTCTCAGATCCATAACTTAAAATTGGTTTGAACATTGGCTTGTACATAGCTAGTTTAGTGTTTTGACTAATTTCTCAGGGTGGAAAGGGTGGTGAAGCGCAATACATAGCCTCTCCCACTCAAATGTCAACCTCACCTTCCCATGGTCCATCCTGTTCTAAAAGTACAAAAGAGGCACTGGCAACCGAGTATGGGCGGTATAACCTTAACACCCTAACAGAGTAAATGCTGTTAGATCTGCCTGTCCAGAGGCGTTAGGTAGCATCCCTACCACTGGACTTACCAAGCGAGAGGTTAGTAACCTGCCCTGGGGAAATTCAAAATACTTTCAAGTTTCATGCAAAGAAAAGCCAGACGGACTGTCAGGGAAAAGACCACAACCCAAGAAACGGTAAATGAAATTGGAAAAAGGAACACATAATGAAGATTGCAACATGGAATGTGAGAAGCATTACACACAAAGAAGAAGAACTTGATAAACAACTAAACCAAGCTAACATAAAGATATGTATAGTAACAGAAACAAAGAAAAAACAAAATGGTACAAAAGAAACAAACAACTATATACAAATCTACAGTGGGATAAAAAAAAGAAGAAAGAGCAAAAGCAGGTTATAATGATTATTATTATTATTATTATTCAGGCCCCCAAGGAGTCAAAAGACTCATCGAGGGAGGTCCTTCCTAAGACATAAAGTCTGTCAAGACTCATCGAGGGGAGGTCCCCCCCTGAGAAACACAAAGTCTATCATACCACTCTTTAAACTCGCTGACCATTCTCGCTCCCACCACTCCATCACGCAATGCATTCCACGGCTCAACCACCCTCCACACAAAGAAACCACTCCTTACCCTCTTGCTCACAGTCTCCTTTCGTAACTTCCAGGGATGGCTTCTTGTCATCACTCCTTCCTGCTGTTCAACCAAGCATAAGAACTCCCCAGTGTAACCACCTCTCAACAGTTTAAAAGTCTCAATCATATCACCTCTCCTTCTATCCACCAAACTCTGCAGTATACATTCTCCCAGCCGATCCTCATAACTATCCTTGTACAGTCCTGAAACCATCGTTGTCATCCGTCTTTGTATCTTTTCACAGTTAATTTATCCCCTTCAAATCCTGGGGACCAAATCTGAGAACAATAGTCCAAGTGTGGTCTGATCAGAGACTTATACAACGGAATGATAACCCTCTTATCTCTGCAGGTCAGTGTCCTTCTCATAATAGCAGCAATCCTCTGTGTTACCTTCACCACCTTTGCAATATGTCCCCTAAACTTCAGGTTTCTATCAATCATCAACCCCAGATCTCTTGTCTCCCCTCCTTCCTCCAGTATAACTCCTCCCATAGAGTATGCAGCATCCCATCGATGTTCCCAAACCTGAAGACCTTACATTACATTTTGCTGCATTAAACTGACCCCACCCCCTTCATTTGCCCATCTATCTAGTTTATTCAAATCCTCTTGCAGGGCTACCACATCTGCACTAGTACTAATAATCCTTCCAGCTTCGCATCATTCACAAACAACTGAATATCCCCCTGCAATCCACTGGCTATGTCATTGATATAAAGGTTTAACAATATAGGTCCTAGTACTGAGCCCTGTTGGACTCCACTTGTAACCCTCTGCCTCCTGGAAACTGCTCCACCATACACAACTCTCTGATACCTATCAGACAGCCAATCCTGGATCCAGTTGACCAATCTGACATCCAGACCCATGTGCTGCAACTTAAATATCAGCTTATCATGTGGCACCCTGTAAAATGCCTTTGCAAAGTCTAAGAAAATTGCAGTATATGCCTTTCCCTCATCTAATGTTCTTGTAACTTTATTATAAAAGGCTAGCATATTGCTAAAACAAGATCCATGTTGATTCTCACAGATAACATTATCCCCATCTGCCCAATGCTGTATACGGTCCCTCACTACTTTCTCCAAGATCTTAACAACTACTGATGACACACAGACTGGCCTATAATTAGACACTTCCAGTCTGTTACCACCCTTATGCAATGGCACTATCTTACCTTCCTTCCATTCCCTGGGCACCTTTGCCAAAGCCAAACTTTAATTGAAAAGCCACGTTAAAGGCACTGTCAATTCCCTAGCACATTCTCTCAAAAATCGTGGTGAAATACCATCCAGTCCCACAGCTTTACTGACATCCAGAGTACTCAGTATCTGAAACACACTCTCCTCCTGTACCTCCAGACCTTGAACCAGTCCTATCCCTCTAGCATTAAAACTGACTCCTCTAGGATGAAATACTCCAATAAAGTGTTCATTGAACAATTCCACTATGTCCTCTGCATCAGTCACTCTATTCCCATTTTTATCCCACAATATCATTCTTCCACAGTCATTTCTCCTCCTACTGGCCACATAGCTAAAAAAATTCACTAGGATTTTCTTTGGATCTTAGGGCCAATCTCCTCTCATATTCCAGTATCGCTTTCCTTACCACACTAGTCACTCTTCTGGCCTGTGTCTTATATTCCTCATGCATCTCTTCACCTGTCTCCTTATATCTCTTCCATAGCCTCTTTTTCGCATGCAATTCCTGTTTAATATTGTTTGTCATCCACTTTACTCCAAATTGCGTCATCTTCTTCACTCGTGGTATACAACTTACCATTGCTGATAACAAATATTCTTTCACAATTTCCCATGCACTAGTGATATCCCGGCCTTCCAATTCCTCCCTCCATGAAACTTCCCGAAGTTGACTTCTAAGACTATTATAATCACCTGCATTATAATTACACATAAGTTCCCGTCTCTTTCATACTAATGCATGTCTATTCATTTTCAAAGTCAACACCATATGGTCACTCTCTCCAACTGGTGGGAGAGATGTCAACTCAGTTATTATCAACTCTTCTGATGCTATAACCAAATCCAAAACTTTTGAACCTCTTGTTCCCTCTGTTACATGTTGCCTAAGACATTTGTCCCTCAAGAATTCTAGAAATTCCATTCCCCTACTGCTACATGCATCTTCCTCTCTCCTATTTATACTACTGAAGTTAAAATATCCCATAACAATCATTCTTCTTGCACTTGCCAAACTTAGCTGTCTAAACATCTCCTGGTCCCCATCCTCTGTGCTCCTGGGTCTGTAGCAACAGCCAACTAAATATCCTGTCTTGCCTACTTCTACCTCACACCATATGCACTCAAAATCATTTGTGTCACTTCCTTCCAAATTCTCCACTCTTAGAGGACATAGGTTATCACTTATCATAAGCAGTACCCCACCACCACGCTTTCCTCTCCTATCCTGACGAAAAATGCTATACCCAGTGACTTCTATTCCTGTTGTTATATCCCCTTCTGTCAACCACGTCTCAGTGATCGCAATAATTTTTGGCCAGGCTGATGCTATCTGCGCCACCAATTCCTCTCCCTTATTCCGGATACTCCTGGCATTAGTATAAAGGATATAAATGCCATTGTTTCTATACCCAGCATTATCCCTTCTAGACTCCACTGGGCTCAGTGTTACCTGACATTGTCTCCCTTCTCCCAAGTATCCATTCCCACAAGAGACCACCCCCTGCTATCATCATCCCTGGGACACACTGATTCGTTCAGAACAGCAATCTCTTCAGATGCCTACGTCCTTCCTCATTCAAATGTAAACGGTCTCTCGCATACATTTCCTCTCTTTCCTCAAACGCACTCCAAGCATCCACATATACCAGTCCTCTCGTCACACATTCTCGCTATTATGCCATTCAACATCACCGCTCTTCTGCTCAGCTTATCATTATCATACCTAGGCAACACACACACTATTTTTCCTCTCTCTGTCTTCTTCCGTACAGTCTCAAGCAAAAATCTCATATCTCTCGCTGCCCGACTTACATTACCACTCAAGTCATTTGTTCCTATCATCACAATCATCTCATCCACCCTTTCACCTCTCTTAATTGCCATAGCCACCCTTTCTATTGTTCCTCCTGGCAAACACTCCTCACGCATCCTATCTTGAACACCACGGATCATTGAATCGTCATACATTATACCTCTTACCATTCCCTCGCTCCTATTGTTTCCATCCTCTCCTCTTCTTTCATTCCTATACCTCTCTTCTACTGTTTCCATTCTCTCCTCTTCTAGCACTCCCATACATCTCTCTCATTCCCTCTCTCCTACTGTTTCCATTTTCTCCACTTCTAGCACTTCCATATCCCTCTCTCATTCTGTCTCTCCTACTACTGTTTCCATCCTCTCGTCTTCTAGCATTCCCATACCTCTCTCTCATTCCATCTCTCCTACCGTTTCCATTCTCTCCTCTTCTAGCACTTCCACATCTCTCTCTCATTCCGTCTCTCCTACTGTTTCCATCCTCTCGTCTGCTAGCATTCCCATACCTCTCTCTCATTCCCTCTCTTCTACTGTTTCCATTCTCTCCTCTTCTAGCACCCCCATACCTCTCACTCATACTCCCTAAATTCTCTCTCTCTCCTACTCTGATTCGCCTTGCATTTATCTCTTATTATGGTATCTCTTAATATTTATTATGGTACATACATCCTTAAAGAACAATGTTGTATATTACAACTATTTGAATGAAAGACTAATAGAAATTAGACTCAAGATATTAAGTGGCCACATAACAATAATTGGTGCATATGCACCAGAAGAGGGAAAAGAAGAAAACAGTAATATACTTTATAAAGAATTACAGAATGCCTTAGATAAAACAAATAAAACTGACCATTTACTGCTAGCAGGAGATTTAAATGCCAGAATAGGAAACAAAAAAATACAAAACAAACATAGGTAAATTTGGCAAGATACATGTAATCAAAATGGTCGCAGATTGCTCAATTTTGTCATTTATAATAATATGAGAATAATGAATTTAGTGTTTAAACACAAGGAAATACATAAATATACTTGGTCAGCCAGAGGATACAAATCAGTAATTGACTACGTTATCACAAATTTTAAATTAGCGGAGTTAATTTTAGACGTAAGAGCATATCGAGGCTTTGAATTAAACTCTGATCATTATATGGTATCAGCAAAAATTCGTTTCAAACCAAAGTGGCTAAAAACACATAGAATTGAAAATTCTTACCAGCCAAGCTACAAAATTTCTTCATTACAGGATCCTCAAGTTAGACAACAATATCAAAAATGCACAAACTTAAAAACAGAAACCATACATGAATCAAGTGACATAGAAGATGAATGGGAAAATATGAAACAAATTCTCACAAAAGCAACAGAAACCTTAGGAATAAAGCACAAATGGGTTAGAAAAAGAGGACTACGAGACTGGAACAAAGAAATAGAAAATATAATAAAAACCAATAAGGACAGTTACCAGAAATGGCTAAATTCCAAAACAATAGAAGCAGAAATAGAGAATAAAAGAAATAGTGCAATTGCAAAACGAGAAGTAAGGAAAAAACATAGAGAAAGATGGAACAATTTCGTAACAGAACTAGAAAAGGATTTATTTAAGCCACAACCCAAAACCTATAAAGTAATAAAATACATGAATAAAGAAATAAAAGAAAAGATAAAAATACAAAGAATAGATTTAGAAAAATGGGTGACCTATTTCCAAAATCTCTGGACAGATGAGAACAATGAAATAAAATTTTATAAGACAAAGAATGACCTAATAGAAACTATCACAATGTTAGAACTGAAAAATATAATAAAGATGAAAAATAGGAAAACACCAAGAGAAGACCAATATAAATATAGAACTATACAAAAATGGAGGTGAAAAATTTAATGAAAGACTTATGAAATTTTTTAATATGGTTTGGATGTCTGGAAAAACCTCTAACTCTTAGAAAAAAGCACTGGTTATCCCAATCTATAAAAAAAGAAATAAAGACAATTGCAACAATTAAGGGAATTAGCCTGCTGAATACAGGATATAAAATATATGCAGGAATATTAAAAGAGAAACTAAGCAGCATTGTAGAAAACAAATTAGAAGAACAACAAAATGGTTTCTGAAAAGGCCGATCCTGCATAGATCCAATTTTTACTTTAAAATTATTAATAGAAAAGAGAAGAGAATTTCAAAGAGGCACACATGGCCTTTATTGATTATAAAAAAGCCTTTGACAAAATTAGTAGACAAAAATTGTTTAAAATATTAATCGATTTAAACATATCAAACCATCTTTTACAATCTATTCAAGAAATATATACATGAAATAAAATAGCAGTTAAATTAGAACACATCTCAGAATGGAAAGATATATCAAGAGGAGTATGACAAGGATGTATCCTCTCACCTCTGCTTTTCAATATATATATAAATAAAATTATAACAATCTGAAAACAGCATAACCCATTTGGTATACAAATGACCCATCAAATGAAGATATATACACTACTATTTGCAGATGATCAAATAGTATTAGCTACATCAGAAGATGACTTACCAAGATCATTAAAATCATTAAATGATATCTCAAAGCAATATAATACGACAATATCTAAAGAAAAAACAAAAATAATGGCATTCAAAAGAGAAAACCCAATAAGAAGTAAATTAGTGATAGATGATAAAATATTAGAACAAGTAAATACTTTCAGATACTTGGAATGTGATCTATCATATGATGAAGAAAAAGACAGACACTAAAATATCAAACTTTGTCAAAGTAAATGGCATAATAAATAATATATTTAAGCCATCCCTAATACAAAAACACACTAGAATCAGACTATATAATGTCTTGTCAAAACCGACTCTACTATACGGAAGTGAAACATCGACCTTGAAAAGGAAAGATGAAAAACGAATTCAAATAGCAGAAATGAAGTTCCTCAGAAAAACAGCTGGATATACCAAGTGGGACCACAAAACAAATGAAGAAATCTTAAAATCCCTGAAAATAAAACCAATTAATTACTACATAAGACAGTATAAACAAAAATAGCTAGAAAATTTAAATAGAATGGACAACAGTAGACTACCAAAAATATTATACAGATACAAAATAAGTGGAAAAAGAAGAATTGGAAGACCAAGAAAGAGATGGCATGCAACCGGAACAGGCCACTTGGCCTAAATTCCATGTTAGGAAGAAGAAGAGAAGACCAATTTCTCTCTTATTCCATATAAATTTATTCATTTGATTTCCTACCACACCAGCTTTGCTAATTCTGTTGTCTATTTCCACATTTAATTTACTATCTTCACTAAAAATTGAAGCTAAGTAGTTGATGTTTTCAATCTTAATGCCTATTTTCATTGTTCTTTGTCTTTTTACTACTGATTTTCATACCAAAATTTATTAGAGCAGTTATTCAATTTAGTCAGGGAATCCTGTAGACTTTTATACTGGATTTATTTGGGAGTATAGTATCATCTACATAAACATACAATTCTGATATCAGGTTTAACACCCCCTTTCTTTCATAATGTGATCCATATAGATGACAAACAACAGTGGAGATAACATGCACCATTGTCTCACACCTGATTTAACATCAAACCATTTTCCTGTACTTCCCATTCTAACTGCTGACTTACAACTCAAATATAGACTAAGCATTGCTTGATTTAATATCCCATTTAGACTATATAACTAGCGTTTTGAAGAGCTTTTCTTTTGGCATGTTGCCATATGCCTTTTCCAGAACAAAACTTAATATGCATCCTTGTTATATTCTCATGATTTCTCAACTATCTATCTTAACGAAATCTGATCTTGAAAACCTCTATTTGGCTTGAGCTTACTCTTCTCCAAGCTTCCCTTCCACAATTTTTCCTAATATATTTGCATAAAGCTTACTAGAAACACTCAGCAGGTAAATTCCTCTGTAATTCTCACATTTCATTTTATTTCTCATTTTTCGTAGATGCTATTATGGAGAGTCTACTCCAATCTGGAATTTGACCCTCTGAGTAGGCCTTCGAAATTATGCACTGTAGTCACTGAAAAACTTTTATATCTCTATATATATGAGCATTTCTGATCAAATATCATCTACTTCATCCTTTCCACATTTCAGGTTTTTGATGGCTTTTTCTACCTAAGTATTAATATGTGCTCCTGACTGCATTCCTGTTGAGTGTCTTCTATCACTGTGCTGTCACTGTTTATTTTTTCATTTAGCAATCTTTCAAAGTAATTACTCTAGACAAATATCTTTATCTTCAGATAACATATGAATTATCTTTCTATAGTAGGCAGTTACAATTATATAACTATGTAGATTCACTTCATTGATAATGTGCTTATTTAGGTGAAAGATGAAATTCACTAAAAGAGGCTACTAGGCATATTGCTAAAACTTTGATAACTTTCTGTCAAAAGAAATCTAAAACTGGACAAAAACCAAGATGTTCATTGCATTAGTTAAAACAAAAAACCTACCACATGAAGGACATAAAATTCTTTTGAATGTGTTGCCAAAAAAAAGGTGTAAGATAATGCACATAAATTTTGCCCACATATATTTAATACAAAATTTTCATTTATGTTTTGCAAACTTTCTATTAGTTTTCTAAGAAAATGTGCAATTCTTTTTGTTAATATCTTTATTCAAATGCTAATTTCTACTGATATATCAAACCACAGTGTATTAAAAATACCAGCCCCACAATGAAAGGATGCAAAACCTATAGCACAGAAGTGCCACAAGCAAAGCTTAAAGGAAAAGACCATAAAAGTTACCAAATCTCTGCCTCAAGCACAGATTCCTCAGGCATCTTTTATGAACTTGCTATGGCAAGTGCATAAAAGAAAATAAGTCAATGTGCTTCTTAAATAGCTCAAGGTTGTCCTTTAGAGAAGAGAGCATGCAGGATACTTCCCAAAGAACATGGCAGGCGGAATTTGATAAAGAATTTTGAATGTGGACAATGTATGGTGCTGACATGCAGTAACCTAGAAACAAAATTTACAGTAATTTTTGTTTGTGCATAGCTATATTAATTCTGAAGTGCAGAATTCTCAACAGTTTACAGACCAGCTGCTGCTTATATTATTTGGAGAAAGTGGCCAAATATTGGCCAAAAATGCCCATGAAAATAGTTGCAGAAGAGGCATAAGAGAGAAACAGAACATTATGCTGACGTTCAAATGTCCTCTTCTGAATGGTATCAGGCATCTTCGGGGGTGGATTTTGGTGCACCAACCCATATAAGGAGTATGCCAGGATTTGTGATTTATACAGAGGTAGCAGTAGTGCAAACAGAAGAAAAAAAGAGACCTCATTTACTGAGGACTATGGATGTCATGTGTTTGTGAAAGGAAAGACTTAAGGTCTATTCTTGAAAGTCCACAACTTTTACTATAAAATCAGCCAAATAAGAAACATACAGATTTGTTTGAAGATTTGGATATTATCAAAAGAAAGAGGAAGTGAAATGAGAAATAATACACATACATTTCAGTAGCACTGAAGTTCACGAGGTTATCCTCACCCAGTTCAGTTTAAAGATCTGGTTTTAAAATTATCTGTCTTAGGAATTACACCAATCGTGCAATCTTTAAGCAATTTCTTGCGTCATCATAATGTGATAAGCAAAGAAATTTAAAATCTGATAAAATTTTGGAAAAAATTGCTGTACAAAAATTATAACTAGTTTCATTTTTGTAAAAGTATAATCAGTAAATTTATTTCATTTTTAATGTTGTTTGTTTATATTCCCAATATACCTAATTATCTATAATGGGGCCCACCAAAATGATGCCAACTGGATTTTGGATGACCTTGAAACCCCAAGTGGTGATGTATAAGGGTTGTCATATGAAGTCAGAGGAATGAAGTGTACTGTCCAGTGGCATCATGTGCTCATTTAGGTTGGGTGTGCTGTCATGTGGCTGATACAACCCATGCCAAAAAATTCACGTCAATTTGGCTATGTGATTGCATTTTTATTGATGTGTGAAGGTTTTAAGAGTGCATAGTACATCAGTGCTCATCTTCATTGGTACAATGCAATTAATTGTAGGATAATTTGAATACTTTAATTTATCAATTAATATAATTTTAAATATGGAAAGAATAAAGGTCAACTATATAGCTATAGATATGCTTCACATGTGACACTCATGTGAGAAGGACAAAGGTTTATGCTTCACGGTGAGATTAGATTATCATTGGTAAATACTAGAGTAAGACAGTTTGAATTTTGATAGATTTTTAAATACAGCCATATTAGGCACAGAAATCGGGGGGGAAGAAAGTAATCACTTGGGAAATTATTATTTTCCAGATTAAACCAAAGAAAGGCTGAAATAGCTGATATTACTTATTTATTCACAAGTTCCAACTTCCTTCGACTATAAGCACACAATCTACAAAAAGAAAAGAAAATTAATATTAAAAAACTGTCTATATCAGTGCCCTAAACACATCAGTTCATACTTCACGCACGCAAAACAGATGAAAGTCAGAAAACAAAAACAGCAACTCATGATAAATTTCAACATTTAATTGGACTGGTTGACACAACCAATCACAGCCACTGATTTCTGGGTGCCATTGTCTCAGCATACACCTTGTCTCGTCTTCTTGGTGGTTTACAACCAGTGGAACGCTAAGAATTTGACCCGCTGTGCCATCTATAAGTCTATGCAAAGGGCTCAAAAGGTGTCAATATTTGTGTCCACACACACCTGGGTTATTAACACGAATGTGACGCAATGTTTACACATAGAAAATTGTCCACTTCATGAAGCATTAGAATATTGTGCTTAATTTTAGGAATGATGCAAAGCCAGGAAACAATTAGGGGAGTCTAACAAGAATAAATGCAGAAATATAATATATGTAATATTGCAATTCCAGGTGTGCTGTGTATGCACCGCACACACCTAGCACACCAGAATATACATCCCCCAGTACTGTCATCAGCAAAAGTAGGTCTTGTGGTCAGTTAGATGTCATTATGTACAAGTGAAAAAGTATCCAAGTCAGTAGTTTTTAAAGTTTTGTAAAAGAGGGAAGGGCGATTAAGGGTCAAAGCTGTATAACTGAGAGGAGGCCTCCACATAGCTTTGAAAGAATGCAATGCAAAGAACCGACCAGAGCTTCTGACCTAACATCCAATCCTCACTTTCTCATAGTGCACCCAGTTAGGAATCTACTTCAATACTGAACAAACGAGGATGAGCTGGCAATTTGGGATTTAGCCAGCCAAATTGTATTCTTATTGGCTTAAACCACAAGCAAAATAATGGTACAGCATGATAGAATTTCATGCTGGCTGGGGCTTTACCCATTTAAACAAGGCCTCCATTGTTTTCACCAGGGAACCAGGATGAACAGCAAAAAGTCAACTACTGGAACAAATCCTAAAACACACCCAACTAAACATCAGAGTTAAAGATCAGTGATATCAACATAAGAAGCCTAAATGGCAAAGAAATGGAACTAGCAGAAGAATTGGATAAGTACCAGATTTAATACGAGTGACTGAAACAAAAAAGGCAAAAACTAGTGAGAACTTTCTAAGCAATAAATACAAAATGTTATATTCAGGCAATAACAAATCAGGGAAAAGAAGGAGTAGCTATAGTATTCAACACTAAATACGAGGCTAATCTTCTTGAATGGACAAATATCAGAATAGGGAACTGGACAACGAGCCTCATTTGCACCTATGGTCGCACAGAATTCTAAGGTAGAAGTGGAGGAATTTTTTTGAGGCTTTAGATTTATTATTTATCGTATGGCATGTACACAAGGTTAAAAGATAATAAGATAAAATATGCATGTATACAGATAAGATACACATATGATAATATAAATAAAAAGTAAAAAATCTACATTCAGACAAATACAAAAACGAAATTTATGACAAGCATCAGACAGAAGATTAATCATATTTTAACATTTAGATTTTTAATCCAATTGATTGCCTCTGGGGATAGGTCAAAGATATCCTTAAAGTCACCTGGATATGCCGTCAGCTCGCATTCCTGTACTATATGGCGAATGGTTTGGGTCTCGGCTCCACAGGGAGTGGGATTTGGTATCTTACCCCACTTTGAAAGTAAGTCTCCACATACACCATGGCCTGTATGAATCCTGTTAGCTATCGTCCATATATTCCTGGGCAGGTCAAATCCAGATGGTTTTTGGAAGATGTTCATATAATTACAAACTTAAAATTACAAATCAGGTGATACTGCTTGAGACCACAGTACATCCCACCTACTCACCATACTGTCATTCTGGCTAAGAAGATTACATTACTAATATACTAAAATCAAGAAGACCTGCCATAGCAGTTTTTATGGCAGGTCTTCTGGATTTCATCAGGCATATACCATGTTCCATCAGGCATATACCTCTGGTTTTTGATTTACAAGTCTGTTACTGAGGTGAAAGCAAGAACATTTGGTTTTACCAGAATTTGGTGCTAATCTCCATTTTTTTATAGAACTGCCATAAAGCGACAGATCATTTGTCAATATTTCTTCAGTTCTTTTTATAGACTTGTCGCTGATCATCAAAGCTAGATTATCTGCATAAATAAACTTCCTGCTGGCTGTTTCAGGAATATCTGCAATGTAAAAGCTAAAAAGCAGTGGTGCGAGCACCGAGCCCCGAGGAAATCCATTCTTAAGCACTCTGTTGACTGATGCTTCCTCTGGTGACTACCCTGAAATATCGATCACATAGTAAATTGTTTTGGAGATGACCCAATATTTTACACAGGAAGACCTTAAGAAATTTATATACGAGTCCCTCCCTCCGAACAGTATCATAAGTCGCTGTTAAGTTAATAAAGACTGCAGCAGTCTTCAGACATCTTTGAAATTCTGCTTCAATGTATGTTGTTAAGATGAGAACTAGATCTGTGCAGCTGCGATCTCTTCTGAACCCCACTTGTTCTATTCGAACATGTTCCAAAATTTTCTGACTTATCCTACTATTCAATATTAATCTCTCCAACAATTTGTAAGTTGCACTTAAAAGGGCTATGGGGTGATAGCTTTCAGTTCTGTCTGCTGGCTTACCTGGTTTTAACACAGCAATAATTTTTGTCCTTTTAAATTCTTTAAACGCAGCCACTTTCAAGTGTATCGTTAAAGAACTTAGCCATACACAATCTTGCATAAGGTCCACAATGTATCAGGAATTCATTATTATGAATATTGTCAAATCCAGGAGCCTTCCTCATTTTGATATTTTGAAATGCCAAGGATATTTCCTCACGGGGAAAAGGCAAAGAGAATTGTTGACTCTTTTGAGTTACAGACTTCATAGCCGTTAGTTCGCATTTTACCTCTTTAGTATGTTCTTTATCTATCGGAGCTCTAGAAAGTGAAACAATACGAGCAGTTATCTGATTTTGATAGACAAAACAAGATTTCTTTGATACAGAGGGGCTTGAACTAAGCTTTTTAAGCAGCGACCAGGCTTTTCTACTAGAGTGTTTGAAATCTATGTTTTCAGTTATTTGAATCCACTTTTCCCCATGAGCAGTGTTGAGACTATGGACCAGTCTTATTTTCAAGGAATTCCCGATACAGGGATTCGTTTTCATTGGTCCATCCAGGCACATATTCTTTTCAGTAGCCTCAAGGAATGTGCACTTTTGCCACCGCTATAACTACTCCAGTAAACCGTGTATAGTTTTTGTAAGTTGGGGGAATTCTTCTAAGCCATGCATCTAGATATTCAGTAAAGTTTTCCCAGTCAGCTTTTTGGAAATTCCATCTTGGTCTAGGAAATGATTTTATCACTGGAATTTGGGCTCCTAAAAGGTTGATTTTCACTATCAGTGGAGACAAATGTCAAATTCAGGTTATATTCCTTATTCCAGGCTCTTGATTTAAAGGTGCCTTTTTTCTTGGCATCAAAAACCAAGTGGAGACATTGTTGATCTGCCCATTCAGCTAAGAATGATCAAAACAGTGCACCTGTTTTGATCATTCTGATCGTATGTCCACGAAGTATGATGACTGTTGAAGACCCCAGAGTACACAGTTGGGTGGGAGTATGTCTGTAGAACATCATTTGGCCAAACAGTTGCAGGTGGTTTATTATACATTCACAATCATAATGTCCGCTATTTTAACAGCGATCTTATGGATTTTGTCATTAGTAGAAGAAGATATCAGTACAGCATTCTCAATATCATTTCGGACATATGTTATGTTGCAGTAGCTATGACTGTAGATAAACCCAAGAATGTCGTAACCAGGGATTATTGCTCTAGATTTAAATTGATCTTCAGTTTTGATATGTGATTCTTGAATGAGGAGTAGATCGACATTTTCTTGTAGAAGTTTCGAAAGACATTGACATTTTGATGCACTAATGCCCTCAACATTTATCTGGCGGATACGGATATTATGTCCAATATTCCATATCAGCTGGTTTGAAGAAGAACCATTGTGAAGGTTTTGATTTTCCATGTGTAAATATGGGAAATTGCACAATGGTCAGGCCACTGGTTGCTATAGCTCTTTTTATTGTGACCCAGAGTGCACCACGAGGAGGCGAGCTAGAATTGCACCCCTTCAGGCTTTAGAGAAAGCAGTTGATACAATGAAAAAAGAAAAGTTGGTTCTTATTGGGAATCTAAATAGCAGAGTAGAAAATGATTGTCAGATTACTGCTCAAGACATGGACTGGTTATTACTAACACAATGTTCCCACATAAAAAAAAATTTGCACAAATTCACATGGAGAGAAGAGGCAAGAAATAAGAAGTCTCACTGACTGTGTTGTTGATAGTGATGATTTCTCACTGGTGCAGGACACTAGAGTGTACAGAGAATTTGAAATTGAAAGTGATCACCATTTAGTCTTGAACAGGATATAATATTGAAATCAAGAACATGTAAGAAAGTTTTAAAGTGAATAAAAGTTGAGCAGTTCTCAGATGTGAACTGTAGAATAAAATACACAAACATTATTCAAGAAAACATGAAAGGGTTTGAGAAAAGAAACCAAACTTCGGAGATTCAGTGACAAATCCCGAAGAAAACATTGATTGATTCAGCCTGAGAGGCAGGTGGTGAGGTTGTCTGCAAGGATATAAAAATCAGAACTCCATGGCAGGCATAGGAAGTTAAAGAGGCAGTGAAGAAAAAGAAGAAATCATATCGAAAGTTTCTGGTGAATTAGTCAGTTTGTGCTCTTACTGAATACAGAGACCAATGTAGGAAAGCTAAATGCTGTGTAAAACTAGCTAAACAAAAGTCATGGAGAGACTTCACTAAGAATATTATTATTATTATCTGAGACCTCCAGGGAGTCAAGGACTCATTGAGAGAGGCTGTAAATTACCTAACCCAGCTATCATACCTTCCCTTAAATTCATTTACACTAGATGCACTCACTATCCCTAAGAGGAAATTATTCCACTCACTCACTGCTCTCTGGGAGAAAAACCTAGCTCTTATCCCTTTCTTCAGTGAGAACAACTTTAATTTCCGTGGATGCCCCACTGTTCTCTCCCCACCTTCCAAATAACGAAAAATTTCATCATTTGATATCCTATAACACCCATTCAAAAGTTTATGGACCACTATCATATCACTCCTCTTTCTCCTGTTAACCAGAGTCTGCAATCCACATACTCGCAATCTGTCCTCATAATCTAAATCCCATAATCCAGATATAATCTTTGTAACTCTTCTTTGCACCCTTTCCACAGCTTCTTTATCTCCCTTGGAACATGGGAGACAAAATCTGCACACAGTAATCCAGGTGTGGTATAAAGAGGCAAAATTACTTCCTTATCCTTACATGTCAAGGTTCGATTCAACATGGCAATTATCCTCCGAGTTGTATTTGCAACTTTTGCTATGTGACCTTTGAACTTTAAATTCTTATCCACCAATACACCAAGATTCCTTGCCTCTTCAGTTTCTTGTAGCATAACCCCACTAATATAATATGCCGCTGGAACTCTAATCACGCCAAAGTGCATAACTTTACACTTACTAACATTAAAAACTTACAGCCATTTTCATTTGCCCAGATTTTCAGTATATTCAAATCATTTTGTAATTGCTGAATATCAGTAGCATAAGATAACAGGGAAATCAGTAGCATTCCTGATTTCCCTGTTATCTTGGCATCATCAGCAAACAATTGCATATCTGATGAGAAACCCTGCTTGATGTCATTAAAGTATAGATTGAACAATAATGGCCCAAGGACTGAACCCTGAGGTACACCACTGGTTACCTTAAATCTGGCAGATTCATTTATAGATAGATATCATTTTTTGATATCTGTCTATAAACCATCCCCTGATCCAAGTCGATAGATTATGTTCCAATCCCATATTCTCCAGTTTACGCAACTAACTAATCTGATAGGATACCTGTCATATGGTATCCTATCAAATGCCTTAGAAAAATCCAACATTATCAGAGTGTATCCATTCCCTTTATCCAACTCAGCCATAACATTGTTATAAAATATGAGCAAATTGCTAAAACATGACCTTCCTTTAGTAAACCCATGCTGTTCCCCGCAGAATATAGAATGCTTGTCTATCCACTTCTGTATGAGAGTTCTTATCAACTTCTCTAAAATCTTCACTACTACACCAGAGATACTAATAGGTCGGTAGTTATACACATCAGTTTTTTGCACTGCCCTTGTGCAATGGAACTGTCATACATTCCTTCCATTCCTGAGCTCAGACTCAAGTCATACAAATGTGTGAAAGGCCTAGCCAATTCAGCTGAACATTCCTTTAGCAGACAGGCTGATATTCCATCTGTTCCTATTGGCAAATTCTTATCCAAGTTATGCAAGAGCTCTTCAACCTTATTTTCATGAACCTCTAACTCTTCATCCAACATAGCAGTAGCACTGTGCACCATGCTACACACACACCTGGTTGATATATCTTAGCAAAGTAAGCACTCATTAACTGAACAATCTCCTTAGATTCTGACACTTGTGCACCATCTGCATTCAATAAAGTTATTTTTCCACATTCATTCTTTCTTTTGCTTGCAGCATAACGATAAAATTCTTTTGGATTGATTTTAGCTTGCATGGGCAATTTCTTTTCATAGTCCATTTTAGCTTTTCTCAAAATACTCGTTACTTTTCTGGCCTGAGTTTTATATATTTCATAACTCCTCTAACTCTTATTCTCACAATATTCTTTCCACATCATCCTCTTTTTGTGGATCTCTACCTTAATAAGGCTGCACATCCATTTCACTCCCAACCTATTTATTCTTTGAACACTAGGGATACATTGAGATACTGCCTCATTCAAGCATTTTTTCAAAGACTGCCATGCATTGCTGATATTTTTTCCATTCAGTAACTGATACCATGGAACCAAAGATAGTATTCTTCTAAGTTGATCATAATTTCCTGCTTTGTAGTTCAGCATGTAACCTATCTTAATCAGAGCTTCAATACAAGTAGATACTTCCCAGGAAAGAACCGCATGATCACCGTCACCAATTCGTGGTAAAATAGCCATATTTTTGACAGAGATCCCTTCTGAAGCTATGAGCAAATCCAACACTCTTTGACCTCTAGTTCCTTCTTTCACATGCTGCTTGAGAAAGTTGTCTCGCAACAATGAAATAAATTCCTCTTCTTTCTTATCATGAGATTTCTCTTTTACCCAATCAATGTTTGGAAAATTAAAGTCGCCCATCATGATCATTCGCTTGGTACCCATAAGACTAAATCGGCAATGCATTTCTTCATCCCTTACAACTGAGCTGTCAGGTCTGTAGCAACATCCCACCATATACTTCATTCTGTTAGCATCCACTTCACACCAGATAGACTCCAACTCATCGCTATATGGGACATTGTTACCATCATTGTTTTCTTGTATTTCTATCCTAACTGGAATTAAATCATTTGATATCATTATTTGCACTCCTCCTCTCCTATCTCTTCTGTTATTTCTAAAAATAGTATATCCATTATACTCGAAGTATATCCCTTTGTTTCTAATGCTCCTGGCATTTGTTTATAGACATAACAAATTACGACCTAGCCTATTCTTATAATTAGACATGCAATCTATTTGGTCTTGTTCTAAAATTTTCTCTCCCCAGACATACTTAAAAGTTCCAAACCCAAAGCATATTTTTCCACCCCTTTGCCACATACATAACCATGTTCAAAGGCATTCGTATCATTATCACATTGGTATACCATAGCTGAACTTTCACACATTTTTCCTATCCTCTCTTGATGATCTAGTTTCCCTGACTCTCTGCATTGGGTCTCATACCAAGAAGTAATTTCTTCAGGTTTTTGATATCAAATGAATTCGAGTGCAGGCCATCATTCATCAACATAGAAAAGAAATATAAGGAAAGTAGCAAAATATTCCGGGGGTGTTGGAAAAAAGTACAGAAATGGAGGAAAAAGTGCTGTAAAAGGAATTACAGATGATAAAGGTGACATGAAAACTGGAGAAAAAGATATCCTTGATATATGGAGTAATTATTTCAAAAAATTGCTAAATGAAACCAGCAGTGACAGCACAGTGGTAAAAGGTGCTCAACAGGCATACCAGGAATACATATCCATACTTGAAGTAGAAAAAGCCATCAATGCCTGAAATGTGGAAAGGCAGTAGATGGTATTCGACTAGAAATACTCAAGTATGGGGGTATAAAAGTCTTACAGTGGCTGCACTGCACAGTTCAGAAGATCTGGACAAAGGAACAAATTCCAGATGAATGGAGTAGAACTCTCAGAGTACCCATATACAAAAAGTGAAATAAAACTGAATGTGGGAATTACAGAGGTATTTCTCTATGGAGTGTTCCTGGTAAGATTTATGCAAGTATACTTGAGAAAGAGTGGAGAAGGATTGTGGAAGGGAAGCTTGATGAAGAACGAGCTGGATTCAGACCAAATAGATGCTTTCAATATCAGATTTTCACTAAACGACAAACAGTTGAGAAATAATGGGAATATAAGAAAGACCTCTATTTAAATTCTGTAGCCTTGTAAAAGGCATATGACAAGGAGCCAAGAGAAAAGCTACTCAAAACGCTACAGTTGTATGCTGTCAATGGGGCATTATATCAATCAATACTTAGTCTTTATTTGAGTTGTAAGTCAGCAGTTGGAATTGAAATGCAGGAAGATGGTTTAATGTTAAATCTGGTGTCAAACAAGGAGGTACATTATCTCCTATGTTATTCATTATCTGTATGAATCATATTACGAAGGAAAGTGGTATTAAATGCAATATGAAAATTGTATATGTTAATCTAAGATCTTTACTTTAAACAGATGATGTTATACTTTTAAATAAATCCGGTACAAGTCTGCAAGATTCCCAGACTAAATTGAGTAACAGTTGTAATAAATTTGGTATGAAAATCAGTAATATCAAGACAGAGACAATGAAAATAGGCAGAAGCATTGAAAATATCATCTGCAAGTGAATGGAAAACCTATAGAACCAGTAAAACATTTCAGCTACTTAGGTACGATGACAAATTAAGTATGGAAATAGACAACAGAATCAACTAAGCTTCTATGGTAGGAAGTCAACTGAATAAATTTATATGAAATAAGAGAGAAATTAGTGAAAACACAAAATTAGCTGTATATAAGACAGTGTTCAAACTAATTTTAACTTATGGATCTGAGAACTGGGTCAGAAGTAAAACACTTGACCAAAGACTAGAGAATACAGATATGAAAGTCCTGAGAAAGATAAGGAGTATGAACAGATGGCATTATAATATTAAAAAACAAGGATATTAGGAAAGAACATGACATTGTTAGCATCCACTAATGTGTTAGCAGAGCTAATCTCAGGTGGTATGGTCGCTTAACAGATTGAGAGAGGAAAGATTAGCAAAACAAGTAAAGCAAAAAAAGACCCAGAGGAAGACCAAGATATAGGGGGATTGATATGATACAGTAAAAAGTGCCTTAGAAGATAGAAATATAAGATCTGATAATGTTGTAGTCTTGACAGATAACAGATTAATTTGGAGAAAAATTATTGATAGGAAGTTAATAATGATGTATGTTCTTCATGTAGTACTATCATAATACTCTGTATACCCCTTCATGGTACATGTCAGGAATTTGATGATTATTTAAAAAAAAAAAAAAAAAGGATTATTTATTTATTTTAATTTTGGATAGAAAAAATGAATACAAAATCTCAGACTTGCAGATTGAATGGTCTATAGATAAAATACAAAACTGGGATAAAACAAGAGCACTCAACATAAAAGCAGATGGCCACCATCTTGAAAACAAATCAGTACACCTTGGGCATTAACAAACCAGAAACTGGAAAATCTGTAAATGAGCTGCGAATAATTTTAAAACTCTCCAAAACTGTAAAACTTCTGTGGATCTGCCAAATAAAAATGGCTACCATAATTTGGAATTGATGAATGCAAGGCAAATCAGAATAGGAGTGAGAGAGAGAGATGGGAATGTTAGAAAATTAGAGAATTAAAACAGTAAAAGAGAGGGATTGAGAGAGTGAAGGGAATGATAGAAGAGGAGAGAATAGAAACAGTAGAAGAGAAGGAATGAGAAGAATGCAAGGGAGTGCTGGAATGAGGGATGGAGGGAGAACAGGTAAGTAGGGGAACAAACAGAGAAAGTGTTAGAGGAGAGAGAGAGAGAGATGCAGGCGAGCAGTCAAAGAACAGAGTAGTAAGAGGTGTGATGTATGAAGACTCGATGATCTGTGGTGTGCAAGACAGGATGCGTGAGGAGTGTTTGCCTGGAGTAATGACAGAAAGTGTAGCTATGGCACTTATGAGGATTGAAAGGGTGGATGAAATGATTGTGATAGTGGGCATGAATGATTTGAAAGGCAGTGTCAATCAGATGGCAAGAGATCTGAGATTCATGCTTGAGGTTGCGCAAAAGAAAATGCAGAGAGGAAAGATATTGTGTGTGTGTGTGTGTGTGTGTGTGTGTGTGTGTGTGTGTGTGTGTGTGTGTGTGTGTGTGTGTGTGTGTGTGTGTGTGTTGTCCAGGTATGATAAATGCGAGCTAAGGAGATGAGTATTAATAATGAACAGCATGATAGCCAGAATGTATGAAAAGAAAGGCTTGGAATACACGAATGCTTGGAGGGCATTTGAATGAGGAAGGCATAGGAATCTGGAGAGATTGCTGTTTTCAGAATGAGTCGGTGTGTCAATGCAGGGAAACTAGAATTCCCAGGGTGGATGGAAGCAGGTGTGGGTGCTTGGGAGATGACATCAGGTAACAGAGTTCAGTGGGGTCTAGAGGGGATAATGATAAGTATTGAAGCAGTGCATTTTTATGCTTTATACTAATGCCAGGAGTATCCGGAATAAAGGAGATGAATTAGTGGCTCTGATAGCATCAGCCAAGCCAAAGATTATTGGGATCTCTGAGATGTGGTTGTCGGAAGATGATAATTACAGAAATAGAGGTAGCAGGGTAAAGCATTTTATGACAGGATAGGAAGGGAAAACACAGTGGTGAGTACTGCTTATGATAAGTGATGACCTCTGTCCTCTCAGAGTTGAGGTTTTGGAGGGCAATGAGATTAATGGTTTTGAAAGCATATGGTGTGACGTAGAGGTGGGCAAGACAGAATATTTAGTGGAGTGTTGCTACAAGCCGACGAACACAGAGGGTGGGGAGCAAGAGATGTTTAGGCAGTTGAGCTTGGCAAGTGCAAAAAGAATGACTGTTATGGGAGATTTTTAACTACAGCAGTATAAGTTGGGAAGAGGAAAATGCATGTAGTAATAAGGGAATGTAATTTCGAGAATTTTTGAGGGATAAATGTCTTAAGCATCATGTAGTAAAATGAACAGAATGTTCAAGGGTTCTGGATTTGGTCAGAGCATCAGAAGAGCTGAGTATAACCAAGATGGCATCTCTGCTCCCCCCCGTTTGGAGAGAGAGAGAGTGACCATGTGGTTTAACTTGGAAGATGAATAGACACGTAGAAGCAACAAAGAGACGGGAATGTATGAGGAATTATACGGCAGGTGATTTATAATAGTCTTAAATATCAACTTGTGGCAGTTCCATGGGAGGAGGAATTGGAAGTTAGCACTTGGGAAATTGTGAAGGAATATCTGTTGGCAGTAATAGTAAGCTGAATTCCATAAGTGAAGAAGAGGACACAATTTGGCATGAATGACAAACAATAGTAATCAGGAACTGCAGGTAAAAAAGAAGTTATGGAAGAGATACAAGGAGGAGTGGAGAGCAGACATATGAAGTATATAAGATTCAGGCCAGGAAAGCAACCAGTATGGTAAGGAAAGCAAAACTGAAATATGAAAATAGATTGCCCCTAAGAACTAAAGAAATCCTTAGGAATTTTTTAGCTATGGGACATAGCTAAACATGGGAACTAGGAGGAGAAATGATTGTGGAAGAATAACATCGTGGGATAAAAATGGGTATAGAGTGACTGATGCAGAGAACATAGTGGAGTTGTTCAATGAACACTTTATTGGAGTATTTCATTCTGGAAAAGCAGGTTTTAATATAAGAGGGATAGGGCAAGTTTGAGGTTAAGAGGTGCAAGAGGAGAGAATGTTTCAAATATTGAGTACTCTAGATGGATGGAATTTCACCACAAGTTTTAGGCGAATGTGCTAGAAAAGCCAGGTCAGCTCCATTGACCTGGCTTTCCAATGAAAGTCTGGTGACGGAACTTACCCAAGGAGTGGAAGGAGGGTAAGATAGTGCCATTGCATTAGGGCATGTGAAATTAGAGGCCAGTTTGTGTTTCATCAGTAGTTAAGATCTTGGAGAAATTAGTGAGAGACCATATACAGTGTTGGGCAGATTAGGATAATGTTATCTGTGAGAGTCAACATGAATTTGTTAAGGAGTGCTCTTGCTTTAGTAATATAATTGCCTTTTATAATAAGTTGATGAGGGAAAGGCATGTTCTGCCTTTTGGTTTTTTTTGTGTTTTTTTTTTTGGATTTTGCAAAGGCATTTGACAAGGTGCCACATGATAAGTTGATATTTATGTTGCAGCACGAGTTTACATTTCAGGTTAGTCAACTAGATTCATGAATGGTGTATGTGGGGCAAAATCAAGGAAGCAAAATGTTACAAGTGAGGTCCCACAGGGGTCAGTATTGGGACCTGTATTGTTTAAAGTTTATAATCAATGATATTGTCAGTGGATTGCAGTGGGATATTCAGTTGTTCACAGATGATGTGAAGCTGGGAAGGGTTATTAGTAATAGTGCAGATGTGGTAGCCATGCAAGAGGAGTTGAATAAACTGGACAGATGGGAAAATGAATGGGAATGTTAATTTAATGCAGCAAAATGTAAAGTCTGGAGGTGATGATTGATAGAAACCTGAAATTCAAGGAACATATTGCAAAGGTGTTGTAGGTAACCCAGAGCATTGCTGCAATACTGAGAAGGATGCTGAACTGCAGAGATAAAAGGGTTGTCATTCCATTGTATAAAGCCCTGATCAGATGACATTTGGACTGTTTTTCTCAAATTTGGTCCCAAGAATTTGAAGGGATAAATTAACTGTGGAAAGGGTGCAGAGGAAGATAACAAAGAAGGTATCAAGACTGTACAATGTTAGTTATGCAGAAAAGCTGAGAGATTGCAGATTGCAGAGTTTGGTAGATAGGAGGAGGAGCAGAGGTGATATGATTGAGACTTAAACTGTTGAGAGATAGTTACAGGGTTAACACCGATTATTTTGCTTGATGGACCAGGTGGAAGAAATGAGGACAAGGGGCTATACCTGAAAGTTAAGAAAGGAAGCTGTGAGCAAGAGGGTGAAGTGGTTTCTTTGCATGGAGGGTGGTTCATACCACTCCTTAAACAATGAGTTCAAGGAGTGGTATGATAGACTGTTTTCTAGGAAGGACCTCCCATGATGAGTCCTGACTTCATGGAGGCCTGAATTATAATAATAATAATTAAAAAAAAGATGCCAAAAAAAATCAAAATGAGAACCTCCTCCCACCTAAAAGGATAGAGTAACCAATTAATAATTCCCATTTATCAAATTACAAGATTATACACCTTAAATTTAATTTTATATCTAATGACTTTGCATTCTGCATTTACAGAATAATCCCATTATTATATGGGAAGATGGCCAAAGCAATAAGGACTATATTGTGTTTGTTAACTGCATTATCTTCTGGTCAGTTTAAATGTCCTATGGGATGAAAAACCCAAGTTTCTGGAAGAAAATTCACTGGCACCTCAGCATGGTGGATAGCGTCATAGTAAAAAATCTAAACCTTACATTCTTCCTAACTGCAATTTTACTCAAGTTCAAATGATGACCTCTTGTTCTTCCACTTCCCTTGGATAACTGACCTTCAGTTGCAAAGCCCTTTTAAAAATTCTTTATATCCTGGATGAGATTCAAACCCAAGATAGATATCTCTGATTCCACATTACATGTAATTACACATGCAACTTTCAACAAAACCTTCAAAGTATGGAATTACTATTATTATTATTGTTGTTAAACAGGTATTCGATGGAGTCCGAAGACTCACTGCAGGAAGGCCAAAAACATTATTCACAATATATCTTACCTATCTCACTTCCAACATGCATCCAAAATCTCACTCCTAGAGGCACAAACAATATTATCATATCTCATCTTACACTGATTCATTCATGAAACACTACACCCACCTCATGCAATCCATCTCCCACATTCACCAGCCTCGTAGCAAAAAAAAAAATCATAATCTTGCTAGCTGGAACTTTACTCTAGTTCAAATGATGATCTCATTCTTCCACCTCCCTTGCCGTGCACTGAAAAATTTCCCCCCAACTGTAGTTTACAAAACTCTTAGCAGCTTGAATGTTTTTTCTGTCATGTTTCCTCTCTTACTTCTGACTGCCAATTTTTGAAAACCACAAAATCTTCAGTCTATCGTTGTATGGAACATTCTACAGTCGGCATATTTTCAAGCATCCAAGTGATCTGCTGCACTGTTTCGCAATATGATCTGAGAACGTCAGTTCCCATCAACCACAACTTGTAGATACCTGGCATCATCAACTTCCAGCAGTGAAACCCCATCAACAGAAAATCAGACTGAAACTTCACATTCGAAGCAAATGCTCTTACATTTTACCAGAAAAAAAAAGAAAAAAAAACATTATTCCTTGCCTATAATGTTAGCTTATTCATATTATCTTGCAGGATCATTGCACCACTTTAATTTAATATTATTCTGCCTAACTTACTATTAGCAAATAACTGGACATCACTCATCAAATTGTCTCTGATATCAACATACAAATTAAACAGCAATGACCAAAAACAGAACCTTGTGGCACTCCATTGGTCGCTTTTCTGATCTGTGACTCCACACCACCATGCACTACTATTTAATGCCTGTCTGACAACTACCCACTTATCCATCTCACCAATTAAACATTCATTCACTTTAGCTTAGCTTACTTAACAGATTCTCATGCAGCATTCTATCAAATGCTTTTGCAAAATCCAACAATCCAAAAGTACAGTCATTACTTTTATCCAACTCAAGCATTACTTTATTATAAAAACAAAGTAGAATGCTAAAGCATAACCTTCCCTTCATAAAAGCATTGTTGTTCTATATCGAATTATTATCCACCCATTCTTGAATTCATGCTTTCACCAACTTTTCCAAAACTTTTAAGTTTCATTCCCAAGATAGTTAAGGGCTGTAATTTTGAACCTCTGTTTTGGACCCACCTTTATGCAATGGAACTATCACACATTCCTTCCACTCTCTTGGAATTCTACCAGAGCTGTGACGCATTAAACAGTCTGGTCAAGGGTAAGGCCAATTCTCTTGCCCATTCATGCAAAACATGCACCAAAAATCATAAACTTGTTGATCACACTTCAGCCTATATTTCCTCCTTATTTCTTTCTTTTTTTCACAGCTCATGCTTGATGATTTTACTTATCCTCTTTGATTCTTACTTATCCTTAGGAGTATTTTCTTTATGTATCTTTGGAAGGCCGTATAATTGGTGCGGTTGAAGAGATATGATGCCACTTGTGGAGGATGGGGGGGGGAGGGTTATCCATCCTCAATAAAACACCTTTTACTACATTTTGCCATTTAAGGTTATTCAAACAGAAAATGTTCGCTCCAATACTGTCCGAAACATTTCTCATATATTCTTCAGTGACATCTAGCATGAGGTAATCTTACAAAGTTAAATTAGCACTCATCTATCAAAGACAAGCATGTAATAACTAACTCACCTGCGCCTTGGAACAGATGATCGAGTTCCAGCACCTCTCATCTGTATAGATCCGGTTTTAAGACATCCATCATTTCCTAACAAATCTCCCGCCTGAGAACCAGCTAGATGACGTTTGATTGCCTCCAACCGCTCCTTCCCTGCCATAGCAATCGAAACACCCAACACGTAGGAATTAATGACAAACTAATGGTTCAGCTAAAGGAAAGAAGACAAGAAATAACTAATCTCCAACCGTTGTATATCTAATATTGTTACGTATATGCTAAATGAGAAAACTATGGTAACATTCGAAGTTACATGCGCATAATGAATTTCAATATCATTTTAAAGATCTTGATTATTGGATCACTATATCCAGAAAATATATGCACTAATTTTGGATAATAATTAGTACGCAATTACAAAATCACAATAGCACTTAATTGTAAACAATACACAATTCTTTCGCACAAATCTGCTAACACAATCTTGGTAACGTCCTCTTAGTTAACAGAGAGGGGAGGGGTATACAAAAAATCAGTAAATACTACTATCTAACATACAACAAATCAGAGCATATAAAAACCCTACAGCCAGGTGTCGAGATTATTGATTACGAAATCTACTAAATATTCAGAAAAGTTGACCAAACTGATAACTAACCAGTGATAATTTCTCTAGCTTAATTAGAAGGCACAATAATGCTGTTGATAGTGGCAGATGGGTTGTGCCGATCTTAGGTGTATTTGCAAGTGGGCAGCTGTTGATAGTGGCAGATGGGTTGTGCCGATCTTAGGTGTATTTGCAAGTGGCAGCTGTTTTGAGGCAGTATGGCGTGCGTGAGGTAGAAATGAACAGAATCTTTTCGTTTCTTTTTTTTTTTTTTTTGGCTAGATGGGTGAAGCAAGAATTAGTTATTATTATGTGACACCTCCAGGGAGTACAAGACTCGTCGAGGGAGAGTGTGGCAACAGCATCGAACCATTTTAACTCCTTCCAACTACTAACCGCGCTCAAACTTGCTTAACTTTTTGCGAGCCATTAGTAGCAGATGCGCTACCGATCGAGCAACCTTTGCTGGCAGAGAATGCTTTTCATATTCCTTGTTATCTGTAGAAGAAAATATATGGATGGAGTAATATAGAACTCTAAGCTCTGACCATAGCAGGAGGGTAACAGCAATAGCTGAGCCTCAGTTAAAACTTCATTGGCTACAGCATTGCCATCCATTACCCTCCTTGGCTTCCCATTTTAGTCGCCTCGTACGCAGGGCCGATTTTATCATTAGGTGATAAAATCGGCCCTGAGTCCTAGTGCCCCTCGGCAATCGCCTAGGGGCACTAGGACTTAGGGGCTTATGTTTGTGTGAGTATGAAAAAAAATATAGAGAGAGAGACAATATATGGGAGACCTAAATTTTCTTTGCATAGGGGGCATCAGATACTCGCAGAGCGGCCCTACTCGTACGACATGAATGGGCTACAGTGGGGCTATTCTCATCCCAGCCACCACATGGGTTTGTGAACAGAAAGAAATTAATTGGCTGTTTATATACACCTAGGAATGTGGAGGGGGTGTTAGGAGGATATGCATTGGCAAAATGACCTGGTTAGCAAGAAATGAGTGATCACTATGGGTGACTTTAATTATGTTAATATAGATTGGAATGATGAGATTACATCTCATCATCTCATAAAAGGGAATAAATCTCTAGAGTTTTTGAGAGACAATTATGTTAGGTTGAATGAAGTGAACAGAGAGTAAATGAGGATCAAGGGTATAGGATGTTGTTATAATTAAGATGTCAAAATTTCAGTGAGAGTGACCATATGATGATCACTTACAGGGTTGCCAGCCATGTGAGGCCTTCTGTTAGAAAGGGATATACGTGGTGTTATAAAGCTGGCGATTGCAAAAAGCTCAGGAGACAGGTTGGCAATAACTTGGAATGAGGAACAGGATAGAGAGCATATCAGTGCTGCTTGAACCCTAATCGAGGACTATCAGGTGGAGGCTATTTCACAATATATTCCAAACTTCAAGATGTTAAATAAGAAGGCGTGAAATGGATAAATCTAGAGGTGAAGCGTGCAACTTAGAATAAAGTATTACAGAAGAAGCAAAAGATGAGTGGTTATACAAACCAATTGTATGAGAAGTGCAAATAGCAGGCAAGGAAGATGACTCGATTGATAAGGGCAGCAAAAGTGCAGCACTTAGTCTCATTAGAAACGCAAAAAAGAAACTCACTTTGCCTAGTGAGTTTCTTTTTTGCGATATGTGGCAAGAGGAGGAAACGGTGATTATGGAAGTATGACTTTGATTAGTAAAAATAGTGCAATTATAACCGCTACAGAGGATATACTTGAGGTATTTAATGAGTAATTCATGAAGATATTTCATTATTGTAAATGCCACATCATGGAGACCTTGAATACAGTGGTAAGGCAGGAGGAGAGAAAATTGTAGTGAGTGAGCAAGAGATATATGAGAAATTGAAAGAAAAAAATGATGTTAACAAGGCTGCAGGACTTGATGATATTTCGTCACGTATTTTGAAGGAATGCTCTGGGGAGATAACAACGGCTTTTACATATCTTTTTAAGATGAGTCTTGCTGGGCCAAGTTCCAAAGAAGTGGGCAGAGATGCAAAATTGTTCTGAGACTTTGAATTATAACACGAAATTTAATGAATTATAACATCGAATAGTATTTCGTGAAAACACGAAAATACTATTCGATGGATAGCATGGGTTTGTTAAAGGACGGTCGTGTTTTAGCAATCTGCGGACTTATTATAACAAGCTGACAAATACATTGGATAAAGGTGATGCATATGCATCAGTGTATTTAAATTTCGCAAATGTCTTGAATAAATTGACAAGCTAATATTTAAATTGGAACAAACGGAGATAGGTTTTCAATTAGTGTGCTGGATTGATTACTGGCTGTTCTGATCGGCATCAGCGAGTTTACTATGGAAACGGAAAATTTCGAGAAGGGGAAAGTTACTAATGGTGTAACCCACCAAAGGTCTATTTGGGGGTCCATTGAGTTTTAATTTGAATGTAAATGATACCAAGAAAGATCTGAAAAGTGATGTGCAGTTGTTTGCAGATGATGCCAATATTGAGGAGAACTATCAGGAGCAAAGGAAATCCTTGGTCTTGCAAGAGGACATGAAAGCACAGGCTGAATGGACAAATAAGGGGGATTTCAAGTTCAATGTTGCAGTGTGTAAGATTTTGAAATGGGGCAAACAAATATGGAATGTGGCAGTGGCGAACGAAGTATTGCTCCGTCTGACCGAGCGCTATTTCGTTTGCCCAAGCCGGACCAAAGGAGATCATGGGTATCATGTATTGGCGATCAATGTAAATGCTCAGTCATAGGTTGTATACAATGCGTAGTGTGTATTCTCAAATCACTTTTCAGATCTCTCTGGGTATCATTTACATTCAAATTAAAACTCAATGGACCCGCAAATAGACCCATGAGTGCTCACCCCCACCCCCGCCAAGATTAAATCCTGAGTGTGCCACTGAAATGTGGGGTACACAGTTATAGGGAATATATTACAGGAGGTTGAGGAGATAAGAAATCTAGGAGTGAGCGAGGACAAAAATCTAAAATTTCGAGGACATACAGCTAAATTGTGAAGACAGCACAGTGTATCATGGGAATGATGCACATTGCAATGACTTGTAGAAGGAAGAATGTTATGGTTCCATTGTATAAGGTTTTGATCAAGCCGCATGTGGAGTATTGTGTGCAGATTTAGTCACCTGTTTTTCAAAAAGATACATATGTATTTAAAAGAATCCAGAGACGAATAACCAATGAGGTTTCTGGTCTCTGGAATGTTGAATTTGAATACAGATTAAAAAAACTGCAATTTCTAAAAAGTGGTTGATAGGAGGAGGGAGGGTTATGATTGAGACATAGACGTTATTAGGGGTTATTAAGACGTTATTGGTAATATTAAATATTACCAAATTAATAAAGAAGAGCTTTTGCCTAAAAATTGATGCAGACAGGGAAAGAACAAGAGATCATCCTTAGCAGCTGTATAAGGAGAGTGAGGAAGGGATGAGGAGTAGCTTATTATATAGAGAGTGGTTAGTGATTGGAATGCATTGCCGAATAGTGTGGTGAGACTGGAGACAGTGAACATATTTAAGGCCGGGTAAGTGTGTGTTTGTGACAGTGGCATCTCCCGCGATGAATCTTTTGACTCAATGGATATTTGATAATGATAATTTGAACATAGCTTATTATCTTTCAAAGAAATTACGTGCGTGTGTGTGTGTGTGACTTTGCCATCTCCCATGATATGAATCTTTTAACTCAATGGAGATCTGATAATGATAATTTTTAACACACTTTATTATCTTTCAAAGAAATTACATCATTGTAGGATACATTTTGTTACATGTAATTAAAATTATTATGACTAGGACAATGTAATGCTATAACCAATATTATAATTAATAGTAATACTAACAAAAACACTTTACTGTTACGGTTTTACAGTAAAACAGTTAAACAGCTATTTTTGCAATTTGTCATTTACATTTTAATATAACAATTCATTTTTATTCACAATTCACATTAAAAATTATTTTTTTATTAATATGCAATAGATAATATTAATGCATTCAATTGACTTTTCACAATAATATTCAAAACAAAAAATCAGCTAACGCCTTTTTATCCCCGTATATAGGGAGTAGGCAAGGCCTTTTAGCCCTATCTAACTTTTGGACACTGAGTGGGCAGTTCAATCTCCACTGGTACCGAATCAGAGATATCTGGCTAATAATAATATCAAAGCTTTAGTTAAGTCAATATGGAAAATTACAGCAAACTTGTTTTATTATCGAGAGCTATCTTTATGGAGTAATATAGTCTAGTGCAGAGTTTCCCAAACTGTGTTCCGCGGAACACCAGTGATCCCCGGAAGGTGAACACTGGTGTTCCGCGGATATATGTTCGTGAATATGTCGAAAAGCTCAGACCCAGAAGCCTAATAACATCTGTGTAGCAAATGTTAGTGACCAAGCCGTATATATTTAAACGTGGAAATATTCATGTATTATCGTTAATTTTCATACATCGAAATCTTTCAACAATCGGGAAAGAGAATACCGCTGTTTATGACCGATCATAAAAATTCCCTGCAATCCGATTACAACAAATTTGAAAAGGTTATGACCAATCAGCAAGGAGGTATAAAAAAAAATTTCCACTAAAATTGAAGGTCAAGGTAGTCTGTATCCGGTTCTCAAATATAGTAATACTGAATACTTTTTTCCAAAGTTCGTATTGTAGGGTGAAAGTTTCGAAACCATAGTGCCGTGATTTTTTAAAAGTAACAGGCCTGCAGATTTAAATTTTAATATTAATAAGAGACAAGGGACTTTGTTTAATTTTGGTATTAAGAAATCTCATATTGAAGGTGTTTGTGATGCAACAGACAGTGAGTCATCCACCACTAGCCTACAAAGCGATCTCCAGGATGTACAAAATGAAGGGAAAACTACCAGCACACAGGAGAAAAAGTCTGTATTCACCCTTAAGTACTTATAATAAGATTATAATTTTTTGGTGATCAGAATGGGATATGTCAATGAAAATCAGAACAAAATAATTTAATGATGTTTATGTTTAATTGATGTTTAATTAATAACTAATGATCAATTATTAATTAATAAAAATTCAGCTAAATTAACATTTATTAATTAATACATTACTAAATAACCAAGGTGTTCTGTAAAAATTTTAGTATTTGTGAGGTGTTCCGTCGTCGGATAAGTTTGGGAATTGCTGGTAAAGTGTGTTCTATTTTTTCAAGAATTTTGGAGATGACTGGCAGGTAAGCTAGTGTTCTGTATTTCTGTGTATCGTTTCTTTTGCCATGTTTGTAAATTGGCATGATTATCGCAGTTTTTAGTTGTGGAATAATACCAGTGTCGAATATTACATCCTCTGTTCAAAAAGAAACCGAACTTTTGAAAATAGAAGACACTAGTGGTGTTACCTATTGTATCTTTTTGTTGTCGAAAGCGGCAATCTTCATCAGTATTGTATCAATTGTTTATGACACCGGTTTAATTAGAAGCCGAGTTATAATGCCAAGAAGTGACAGTGTTATTTAACAAACGGTCGGAAAATGAATTACAAACAGAAAGCTGTGATTGAGTTCTGTGTTAAACTTAGTAAACGTTTTTCCGAAACGCATCAAATACTTTAAAAAGCATATGAATGCTTATCCAGTACTCAAGTTTACGAATGGTTAAGCTATTTCAAAGTGGTCGTAAGCTTGAACGACGAAAAGCTGGGCGATCCAAAAACTGGACTGAGCGAAGTTAATATCCAAAAAGTGCGTGATTTCATCAAAGGAAACCCGAAATCGTCCGTGAGATTGATTAAAGATGAATTGGGGATTCCAAAATCAACTGTTGATTTGTTTGGCGATTTATTCCCCACAAGTTGAACGACGACCAAAAAATGTATCGAACTGAACAATGCAGCGACCTCATTAAAACCGCTCGTAAGGACTTAAACTTCCTCGAAACGATCGTTACCGGTGAGGAAACATGGTATTTTGAGCATGAGCCCGAAACAAAACACTAGAGTGCTGAGTGGAGACCAGGGGCATCCGAAAAAAAGTTGCTTGGAGAAGTCAAAAGTAAAGAAAATGCTGATTTGTTTCTACGATTCCAAGGGTATTATCCACAAAGGATTCGTTCCACCTGGCCAACCGGTCAATGGTGAGTTATATCTCGAAGTTTTGAAGCGACTGATAGTGAGAATTCGTGGCGTAAGACATGAATATCGTGACGTCCGACAGTTCCTGAACACACACTGTCACTCTCGGCACTACAACTCGGCTTCTAATGAAACACATGTCATAAACAGTTGACACAATACTAATGAAGGTTGCCGCTTTCGACAACAAAAAGATAAAACAGGTGGCGCTAGTTTCTTCTAATTTCGAAAAGTTCGGTTTCTGTTCGGACAGAGGGTGTTCTCGAGTTTCAGAAGTACAGAATTTATTTGTTCAAAATGTGCTAAAAGTTCTGAGTCTTATTCTGTCTATTCCTGCACTAGACTTTGTTTTTAGATGCAATAATGCTTTCTTCAGTTCCTGATTTGTTACTGGGGGGGAGATTATATTCGATAAATTTTTGATAGTAGTAATCGTAGCAATTTGCTAATAATTACCAGATTTCTTGTGTTTTTAGGTAATCTTTGTAGTTAAGTGTTACTGGGTAATTTTTAGTCTTTTTACAGTTATACTGTTTAGAATGTCGCCATTTATGCATGAATTATATTCAGTTTGGGGTCTCGTTTTTATAGGCTTTGTTGGTTTTTTCTTTTTTTCTTTCTTTACTGTGAACATTAGTTGGAAGTTCTCATATAAAGTTAGAAGATCATTTATTTTAAATAGGCAATTGCAGTCTGTAATTTTTACGAGGTTTTCGACAATGCAGTTTAATATGATGGAGTTTTGTCGAGTTGTGTGGTGTTGGGAGTATGCGGGGGAGGTGCAATGGCAGAAACGAAGTAGAGTCATTGTGGTCATCGGCAATATTTTTACGTCAACTACTGATGATTTATATGTATGGATGGGACATCCCTATGTTGATATGGTGAATGCATGATTGTGTTAGTGAATTGATGAATATTTCTTCTCTTTTTGGAGAGTTCATGGTAGGGTTTACTTTATACTGACTTAGCATATCAAGTTGTTATCATGTAGTATATCATATTACATCATAGTATATCATATCATGTAGTAATCAATATGTGTTAGCGGTTCGAAGAAGCATGGTCAGGAGAGTGTTTATGTTAATATCCCCGATTAGGATGAGCCGATGTGTTGTATGGGGTTCGATGCCATTTAGCCATGATTCTAATTCATGCAGAAAGCTCAGCAAATTATTATCTGAAGGTCTATATATTATGCTTATTGCTTATTGTGTATTTGATGCTGTTTGTCACAATTTATGATTTCCGCATGTTCGAAACGATTTTGTTTTTCGGTCACACTGTATTTTTCGTTGATAAATGCCACGATTCCACTTTGTCTTTTCATCGGTGTACATAGGTTGTAGATCTGGTAATTATTAATGTTGTATGCATAAGTTTCTCTGTCGTTTATGGCAACTTCAGTGAGTATTATCAATGTAATCCAATGTTTTTTTATACCTCTTATGTTTGTGTGCATGATCATGAAGTAGTTATTGGTGAAAATGTTGTCTGTCCATTTCTTCAAAGAGTCGAAGAATTTGAAGTTTACATTTTCTGACTTGATATGTTCGCCTAGATTTGAGATCTCCATCATATAGTTTTTAAAGTAATTTTAATTCTTGTTCTTAAGAATATAAAGAGTTAATGTCTTATATTAATAGGCTGTGTACGTTGGATTCTCTTGAAATATATAAACTCGAGTGTTTTCATTCTGCCTTATAGATTTCTGTGAATCCTTAGTCCACAGGACCATGTAGCTTTTCGCTGTTTTTGTTTTCCTTGCTTGGTATAAAATATATTTCAAGTATGGAGTCCAGTGTTCAGATATAGATTGATGTTGGGAGTTTCTTGTCAGTTTCTTCCTTGGTGCAAGAATGCAGTCTCTGCTGCTGAATTCAATGATGATTGGTAGTGGTCTCTCTCTTTGTATGCCTCGGTTAATAGAGGCGATGTCTGTGGTAGCGACTGGAATGCCAATTTTTGATGCCGATCAGTTGCACAATGTTGCTTAAATCTCCAGTCTTTTCTTTTGGAATTCTTTCAAATTGAAGTTCTTTTTTCCATCTTTTTGTACTATGTGCTCGATTTGGCACTTTAGGGTTTTTACCTCTTTTCACTATTCTTCATTTTCGCGCCTGAGGTTTTCTAGCACTTCTATCTCTACCGATAATTTCGTCTTTATATATCGCACAGTTCCTAATATTTCTTCCATAGTGACGTTACTGTACTGTATGTAATGTTCATACTCCTCAAGTTTTTTCTTAATTTGTTTCATGTGTGTATTTAGCAAGTTTTTAACCATGAGTTTGAATGAATCTAAGTTATCTGTAATTTTAGGATCAGAAGGGGCTTATCTTCGTCGTTTCTTTTGCTTGGTGCCTGTTCTTTGTTCTTCATTTTCTCTCGGCATTGTAGACAGCGCCATTGGGTACGTTTCGTAGACCCTCACCCTTTGCTTTCTATGCGGTTTCAGAAATCCTAGATCACTGGAAGTGTAGATTTCTATCACTGTCAGAGCAAAGCGACCCGTTCCCTTCATCGCTTAACAGTTGCTACATTTCATACATGACATTTTGATTAGTGACCTTCGATGTCGTGGTGACCTTTGGATTTTCTTCCCCTGAACAACTGTAGCGTGTGTATTAAAGTGGCGACTTACTTTGTTTTTCGCTCATTGGTGATCACATTGCTTTACACGTGGTTTTCGAGATCCCAGATCACTGTTAGTGTAGTTTTCTCTCAAAACCAGAGTAATGTGGCCTGTCCCCTTCATCTTAATGGCTTGGTACATTTGAACAGGACATTTTCAATAGTGACACCTTCGATGTATTGGTGACCGTTGGACTTTCTTCAACTGAACAACTGTAGCGTGTGTATTAAAATTCCTTTGTCCTTTGTGTGACATCCTTTGTTCTTGGCTCATTGGTGATCACAGTCCTCTTTGTCTAATAATTTCAGCATGCAAAATTTGGATTCTGCTTAGCCGATTTCGATGTATTATACATCTCTATCGTCAGTGTGACATGCAGAATTATCTGGCGACACTTTTAAATTAAAAACTGAAACTAAAACCACGGGGTGCTTAAGGGTCAAAGCTGTATAACTGAGAGGAGACCTCCACATAGCCTTTAAAGGAATGCGGAGAACCGACCAGGGCTTCTGACCTAATGGCCAATCCTCACTTCTTGTGGTGCACCCTGTTGGGTATCTACTTTGATACTGAACGAACGAGGATGGGCTGGCAATTTGGGATTTAGCCGACCAAATTGTATTCTTATTGGTTAAACCAAAATAAAAAATGATGGTACAACATGATAAAATTTCATGCCGGCTGGGGCGTCGCCCGGTTAAACAAGGCCCCCGTTGTTTTTTGCCAGGGAACCAGGGCGAACAGCGAAAAGTCAGCTACTGGAACAAATCTGAAAACACACCCCAACTCAACATCACCAGAGTTAAAGATCGGTACTATCAACGTAAGAAGCCTGAATGGCAAAGAAATGGAGATAGCTGAGGAATTAGATAAGTACCAGATCGACATAATAGGGGTGACTGAAACAAAAAAGACCAAAACTGGTGAGATCTTTATGAGCAGTAAATACAAAATGTTATATTCAGGCAATAACAATCAAGGAAAAGAAGGAGTAGCCATAGTATTGAACACAAAATAATTTTTGTGGCTAATCTTCTTGAATGGCAGTCAGTCTCAAGTAGAGTAATGTGGGCAAATATGAGAAAGGGGAACTGGACAATGAGACTTATTTGTGCCTATGGTCCCACAGAAGGTTCTACTGAGGTAGAAGTGGAGGAATTTTTTCACGCTTTAGAAAAAGCAACTGACAAAATGAAAAAGGAAAAGTTGGTCCTTGTTGGGGATCTAAATAGCAGAGTAGGAAATGATTGTGAGACATACAAAAATATTTTGGGAAAATTTGGAGAAAAGAGCAAAGCTAATAATAATGGCAAATATCTGTTGGATTTCTGCTCAGGACATGGACTGGTTATTACTAACACCATGTTCCAACATAAAAATGTGCACAAATTCACATGGAGAGAAGAGGCTAGGAATAAGAAAAGTCTCATTGACTATGTTATTATTGATAGTGATGTTTTCTCCCTGGTGCAGGACATCAGAGTGTACAGAGGATTTGAAATTGGAAGTGATCACTATTTAGTCTTGAGAAGGATAAAATTGAATTTCATATTGAAAAGAATAACATGTAAGAAAGTTTTAAAGCGAATAAAAGTTGAGCAGCTCTCAGATCTAAACTGTAGACTAAAATACAGAAATATTATTGAAAAGAAAATGAAAGAGTTTGAGAACAGGAATCAAACCTTGGAGATTCAGTGGCAAACTCTGAAGGAAACATTGATTGATTCTGCCAGAGAGGCATGTGGTGAGGTTGTGTGCAAAGATAAAAAAATCAGAACTCCCTGGTGGACACAGGAAGTTAAAGAGGCATTGAAGGAAAAGAAGAAAGCATATCAAAGGTTCCTGGCAAATAAGTCAGCTTTTACTCTTACAGAATACAGAGACAAATGTAAGAAAGCTAAACAGTGTGTAAAACTAGCTAAACAAAAGTCATGGGAGGACTTTGGCAAGAATATAGAAAATAAATATCAAGAAGGTGGCAAAATATTCTGGAGGTTGTTGAAGAAGCTTAGGAATGGAGGAAAGAGTGCTGTAAAAGGAATTAGAGATGATAAAGGTGAAATGAAAACAGGAGAAAAAGATATCCTTGAAGTATGGAGTAATTACTTTGAAAAACTGCTAAATGAAACAAGCAGTGATGACAGCACAGTGATAAAAAACACTGACAGGCATGCAGTCAGGAATACATATCCATACTTGAAGTAGAAAAAGCCATCAAAGGCTTGAAATGTGGAAAGGCAGCAGGAGTAGATGATATTCGACCAGAAATGCTGAAGTATGGTGGTATAAGAGTCTTACAGTGGCTGCACTGCATAGTTCAGAAAGCCTGGACAGAGGGACGAATTCCCGATGATTGGAGTAGAGCTCTCATAGTACCCATATATAAAAAGGGAAATAAAACTGAATGTGAGAATTACAGAGGTATTTCCCTACTGAGTGTTCCTGGCAAGATCTATGCAAGTATACTTGAGAAACGGTTGAGAAGAATTGTGGAAGAAAAGCTTGGTGAAGAACAAGCTGGATTCAGGCCAAATAGAGGCTGTCAGGATCAGATCTTCACTTTACGACAAATAGTCGAGAAAGCATGGGAATATAACAAAGATCTGTATTTAAGTTTTGTCGATTTGGAAAAGGCATATGACAAGGTGCCAAGAGAGAAGCTGTTCAATACGCTGCAGTTATATGGTGTCAATGGGGCATTATATCAAGAAACACTTAGTCTTTATTTGAGTTGTGGGTCAGCAGTTAGAATTGAAGGAAGTACAGGAAGATGGTTTAATGTTAAATCTGGTGTGAGACAAGGATGTACATTATCCCCTCTGTTATTCATTATCTATATGGATCACATTATGAAGGAATGTGGTATTAAACCTGATATCAAAATTGGAGATGTTAATGTCAGCTCTTTGCTTTATGCGGATGATGTTATACTTCTAAATAAATCCGCTACACGTCTGCAAGATTCTCTGACTAAATTGAATAGCTGTTGTAATAGATATGGTATGAAGGTCAGCAAAAAAAAGACAAAGACAATGAAAATAGGCAGAATCATTGAAAATGTCAACTGTGTTGTGAACGGAGAACCTGTGGAACAAGTAAAACATTTCAGCTACTTAGGCACAATTTTTACTGAAGATGGTAAACTAAATATAGAAATAGACAACAGAATCAGCAAAGCTGGTATGGTGGGAAGTCAATTGAATAAATTCATATGGAATAAGAAAGAAATGGAGCCTGTGTAGCTCAGTGGATGTGGCGTTTGCACACCACCGCGCTAGGCCGCACGAAGGAAGTCTTGGTTTCGAGTCTAGTCGGCGACTAGAGGAAATTTTTCTAAGCCTTTTTTCGACCGGTTCCCGAGTTAGTCGATCTCTGGCACGGGCAAGCAGGTTTTTCCTCCCGGAAACTCGGGTTTTTCGTCCTGTAAACTCAAGAAAATCGACCGTAGAACCCACATTATTTCAGACATTAAAAATATATTGTGTTAGGGTTAGAGACCACGAGATGGCGGCACATTTGAGCCGTCTCTCTTCACTGTGTACCGCTTAATTAGTGATAGCCTTGGGCCATCTGTCTCTGATTGGGTACCAGTGGAGATTGAATTGCCCACTCAGTCTCCAAAAGTTAGATAGGGCTAAATGGCCTCGCCTACTCCCGTATATACGGGAATAAAAAGGCGTTAGCTGATTTTTTTTTTTTTTTAAGAAAGAAATTAGTCGGAACACTAAATTAGCTGTATACAAGACTGTGTTCAAACCAATTTTAACTTATGGATCTGAGAGCTGGCTCAGAAGTAAAACACTTGACCAAAGACTAGAGACCGCAGATATGAGAGTCCTGAGAAAGATTAGAGGCGTGAACAGATGGCATCAATGGCAATATCATATTAAAAATGAGGATATTAGGAAAGAACTTGACATTGTCAGCATCCAGGAATGCGTTAGCAGAGCTAATCTCAGATGGTATGGTCACTTAAATAGAATGGGCGAGGAAAGATTAGCAAAACAAGTGTTCTCTGCCAGGTTGGCAGGAAAACGACCCAGAGGAAGACCAAGATATAGGTGGATTGATACGGTACAAAGTGCCTTAGACGATAGAAATATAAGATCTGATAATGTTGGAGTCTTGACAAGTAACAGACTGATTTGGAGGAAAATTGTAGATAGGAAGTTAGTAATGATGTAATTTTTTCATGTAGTACTGTCATATCCTGTACATCCCTTTTGGGTACATGGCAGGAATTTGATGATGATGATGATGAATTAAAACCACTTTAAAACTATAAAACCGGTAAGAGCGATATCAGCGGGACTTTGGCTGTTTGTCGTGATCGGACGTATTCCTTTAGACTCTACCTAGTTGAATTTTATATAAGGATTTTTGGGAAGCTCGCATTGCATCGGAACTAACACAGTTCGTGACCTACTATCTCCTCCTCTGTATGAAATATGCAAAGGTCTGATGGCCGACAGGCCCCACCCGCAATGAGGAACAGTGGTGGAGGAATGGTATTTTTAGCAGGTAGGTCTTTGCACTGTGTCCAAGTAAGTTCGTGAAACTGATTTTCTCTCGTTTTTAAGAGAGTCACCTATAATAAACCAACTTTTCGCTGGTAGAAGCTTACTCTAAGCTGTCTACGGGATTTGCTAGTGTACTCTCAAAGTCTACAGGATAACTTACAAACCACTCGGGAAACGAGAGCAACTGCTATTTTCTCCGAAGCCAAATAATGGACTCTACATACGAAGCTCGACTTTAAGCAGCTATTGGCAATTTTTAAACATGTAGGAGGCCTGCTGCAAAGGAAATAGCCGAGAAAGGTAGCAATCCACCAAATAGAGGAGGTTAAAACAGAGGACTATCGATCTCCTGATCCCCTCCCCAGCACTTCTCAAGATAACACCAGAGAGATTATGTCGCCGGTTAACGACCAGTCCCTAGTGGACTCAGATAACTCCACAGACTATCAGGTTGTCAGCAGGAAGAAACGTAAGAAGGGGTCGCCATCTGCAGAACCCGAAATAATACCTCAACCATTGGAAAGAACAATCCCAATGGACCTAACAGCATAACCTAATGAAAGATTAGAGACCGACAGCAGGGCACAACCCAAAGAGAGGATTCCACCTGTAATTTTAAGAACAAAAGAAAAATGGTCTTTAACAACAGAAATGATGAAGAATGCAAACATCAAATTTACATCAGCCAAAAGTACAGTTGAAGGAATTCGGATTCAACCAGAAAGAATTTCGGACTTCCGCCAGCTCACCAAACTTATGGATGAACTGAAAGTCCCATATCACACATTCCAGCTTAGGAGTGAAAAAACTTAAAAGTTGTCATCAGAGGTCTGGCTGAAACCATTCCAGCTGAAGAAATAGCTACTGTCCTCAATCACAAGGCCTAGAGCCAATTAAGATATCATGCATATACCGAGCAGACAAGCGTCCCATTCCTCTTGTCTTAGTCGAGATCAGTAAGGATTGTAGAGAAATTTACGATTTTACAACAGTATGCAGTAAGCTTTTCTTCTGAGAGGTTCGGTCTTGATCATCAAGACCGAACCTCTCAGAAGAAAAGCTTCAGCTGGTCAATGCCATCGCTGCCAAAAGTATAGGCATGCACAAAAGCTATGTAAAGCAGATTACAGATGCGTGAAGCTCGGCGATAATCATCCCTCACACACTTGCGTGAAATCACGAACCACACCTACTAAGTGTGCGAACTGTGGCGGCCCACACCCGGCCAATTACAAGGGATGTTCACTCCACCCATACAACCAGTAGAAGGCTAGAGAGGCACTACCCCCGCCCAATCAGAAGCGAACTACACCAGAATTCAGAACGCGGACTGTTACTCGCGAGAAATTATATGCATCTGCTGTCACTACTAGTAACATACCGGCATCTAGCAACCAAACTTCTGCAGCAGTCTTAGCTGCCACTCTAGGAGAGATGTTAACAGCCTTTATCAAAACAAATCCCAATCAGGCCAACACCAATAAATTCCTCAAAAACACACAAGTCATCTTTTTTTTTTAATTTTTATTATTATTATTATTCCGGCCATGATTAATGGATAACACGGTCACCATAGCCAACTCAATACAGATTGCATATTGGAATGCTAATGGACTAAACAACAACCTTCTAGAACTAAAAGAATTTCCTGAAAGATATAAGATAGATATCATTTTAGTCAACGAGACGAATCTTCAGCCTTGCGACAACCCCAAAATAAGGCACTACACACTACTTAGGACATATAGACTCAATGCCAGAGGGGGCAGAATGGCTATATTTGTTAAAAAAAATCATAAGATACAATGAGATCAAGAAAACATCAACTATAAATCTAGAGTAAACTGGAATTGAAATACATACAAACAACACAGGTAATCTAAAATTATATTCAGTCTACATCCCTCCAGGCAAACCACTCCTAACCTCAGACCTCTCCCAGCTCCTTGACACAAACGAAGTAACAATAGTGGTGGGAGATCTTAACGCAAAACATTCTGAATGGAACAGTAGAAACACCAATAATAATGGGAAGAGCCTACATAAATTTGCTATGATAAGAAACATCATCATAGCAGGTCCTGTTGAACCAACTATCTATGGACCATTGGGAAAACCTGACGTGATAGATATAGCCATTTTCAGGAACACTCCACATCAGTTCAAGTTGCAGGTTATTAATGATCTTAGCTCTGACAACAATTCAGTTCTGCTTAGCCTAGGTGGGGAAGCAGAAATCATCACCGGAAAATCCTATACAAATCCCAATAAACTCAACGTAACTCTCTGCAACATCACAGGCCCTGTCCCAACCATCTCCTCACCCAAAGAAGGAGACACAGCAATCAATAAACTGGAAAACGCAATATAAACTGGCCTTGCAAACCACCGTTACTGCTCCAGCACAAACTAACCAACTCCCAGAAGAGATTCTAAAGCTTATCCACAACAAAAACAGGATCAGACGTCGATACCATAGAACACTATTACCACAAGATAAACAAGAACTAAACAGGGCAACAAACCTAGTCCGATATGCTATCCAAAACCATAAGAATCAACTATGGAAGAGAAAACTAAGCTCCTTAAACACTGTAGATAATTCATTATGGAAAATGACCAAAGCCCTTCGCAGCGATATCACCTCAACATACAACCAATCGATGGAGAAAAAGGCATAGTCTACCTAGACGATGAAAATGCAGAAGCCTTTGCAGACACCCTAGAACTTCAATTTCAACCAAACGACACTCATACGGACTTGTGCTTCATTGAAAAAATCCACAGATATGTACGTTGTGCACTTCATCAACCCACCAGCCGAGACAACGCAAGCTATACTATGCCAAAGGAAATATACCAAATCATCAAGAATCTCAACAACAGAAAAGCACGAGGTCTTGATCAGATTTCAAACAAAATTATAAAAGCACTCTCTCACAAAACAGTAATGCATCTAGTGGCTATCATCAATGCGATGCTAAGACCCCACTCGCTGGAAGCAGGTAGATATAATCCTCATACACAAACCCGGGAGAGTACCTCAGTTCCCCAGAATTACAGATCTATCAGCCTCTTGACGGGCATTGGGAAGATTGCTAAAAAAATACTAAAACGCCTTCAAAACGATACGGACAATCTTGACCTAATCCCAAAAGAACAATTTGGTTTTCGAACTGGTCACTGCACAACTCAGCAAATCCACAGACTTATAGAATACAGAACTCTCGGATTTAATTGTAAACAACATACAGGTGCAATCTTCCTGGATGTGGCGAAAGCCTTCGATAAAGTGTGGCACAAATGCATTATCCATAAACTAATAACTGCAAAATACTCACTAAACCTCATCCAAAATATAGACTCTTACCTGAAAGACCGAAAATTTCAAGTGAAACTCCGTGGGCTCAGATCCATTACAAGAAGTATAACAGCAGGTGTCCCGAAAGGCTCCCTATTAACAGCACTACTCTTCAACATTTTTTATCTCTGACGTCCCAAGCACATCATCAGCCACCATGGCTTTCTATGCAGATGATATGGCGATTCTGACCAGATCAATCAGTCCATACCTAGCAACACAAAGACTTCAAAATGCAGCAACGAATCTTGAAGAGTAGTTAAGGAAATGGAGGATAGATGTCAACGCCGACAAGAGCACGGCCATACTCTTTACAAGAAGGAAAGCAACCCACCACGGAGCAGTCATGATGTTCGACACAGATATCCCATGGCAAAAAGAAGTAAAATACCTGGGATTCAAACTAGATAATCATCTTAGCTTCAACTCCCACATCTCTCATGCCTGCAGCAAAGCAAACTCAGCAATAGCTCAACTCTACCCTCTACTCAACAGTAGAAGCAAAGTCAGTCCAGAAAACAAATAAGAATATACAAAGCAATCATCAGACCTATACTAACCTACGGTTCACCAGCGTGGAGCCACACCTCCCCTAGCAACACCAAAAGATTACAAACGATCCAAACCAAATGCCTCCGCATGATCTTCGATGCTCCGTGGTTCGTGAGGAACACTATCCTCCACCAAGACGGAAACCTGTCAGATATACCCACGTTTCTACTCCAGATAGCAACCAAGTACTTTGCTCAAGCATCACTCCTTCGCAACCTACTCATTCGTGAGTCATCAGATTACAATGAAACAGACAGATGGAAAAACGCCCAAAGACAGCCCTGATCACAGATTGAAATATTTCTATGCAGCCCTAATTAGGGTGAGCCAAGTGCTCAAAACTTTCTTTCTGTAAACAATTAAAAAACAAAATACCGATTACTGGATAAAAACCCAAGGGGTTGATGTCCATCCAGCCACAGAAGTTAGTAGTTCGAAAGCGACATCAGCGTGTGTGCATTCGTATACTTACACAACGCCCTCTCTCAACAACAACAACAACAACAATAATAATAATAGGAAGAAGAATATATATTTTTTAATGTCAAATAATACTTTATCTGTCTAATAAATTGCATACGTCTACATAAAATTTAATTATACATATAATACACATATTTATATAATACATATAATACTCATATTTATATAATACATACAATTTAATGTAATTGCATACAATTTAAGAGATAATACTAGAATTTTTCACGTGTGGTTCAATTCAGATTCCAATTTATCTCATACTTTGTACAGTGCGCAAGTCACATAGCAAAACAATTTGTATGTTATATGTAATAATAACGATTTTTGTAATAGTTTACAATCAGATAGCGTTCAGTTACACAGGATAGATTAGACAATTATCTATTTATCCATTTGTATAATTTTGTTTCCAGTACAGAATGCTAGCAAAATATCTGATTTAAATTGCATAGGCAATGATATTAACAATGTGTCTTACATCTTTTTTGACATACATATTTCCAATGATTCACTTTTTATTAAATTGATTATCATTTTACTGATTCTTTGGGTGGCATTTCTGATTTCTTCCTCGAAGCTTTGCAGAGCATATCTGAGGACGATAATAGGAAGATAACACCTGGCTTGCTTACACGTCGCAAGCCAGGTGTTGATTTTACTGTTTGTAGGTAGATGCTAAGAAGACTACTGCTGCTTGTGCACGGTTTAACTTTCTTGCAAGTTGGGGTTGGATTTGGGTATGGTATATTTGCATCCTTGTAATGGTGTTTTTTGAGAGGTGTTTGCTATAGGATTTTGTGTGTGTGTGTGTGTGTGTGTGTGTGTGTGTGTGTGTGTGTGTGTGTGTGTGTGTGTGTGTGTGTGTGTGTGTGTGTGTGTGTGTGTGTGTGTGTGTGTGTGTGTGTGTGTGTGCGTGCGTGCGTGTGTGTGTGTGCGTGCGTGCGTGCGTGCGTGAGTAGGCACGACTGAGAGACAGGAATTTCTCTAACTTTCATTCTCGCTATAATATTTATGTAGCGCCTGTTTCAGCTCCTTGAAGGTTTCTGTCGTCGAAAGGTAGTTTGTTTATCATGTCAAGTACGTAGAAGTTTCGGTTAACTTTTCCGCAGTGAATATTATACTTTTTATTGTACTATACTATACTGTACTGTACTGTTATGTAGTTTTTTGAATGTGGTCTTGTTATCTGGTATGTTGTTCTGGTTACTCTAGGTTGGACTGAGCAGTGTTTTAGACTTGAAGTAGCAACATATGTATTTGATGTTAAATATTTTATGTTCTGTCCATGTTGCCCGCATAAGTGTCGGTTGTTCCCATATCAGTTTTACCATCTTATTTTGTAACCACTGTAACCTGTTAAGTTTGTAGTCTGTGCAGAACGTGTAGGATGTGATTGTGTATCTTAAAATGTTTTCACATAATGCTTTATAGATTAGTATTTTTGCGTCTCTCAGGACAATATTTTTAAGTCGATATGATTTGCTTGCTATTATCCTGAGTTTGTTGTCTAGGTAGTTTATATGGCTATTCCAACTTTGGTCAGCATTGAAGTGAAGTCTGAGATAGCGTGTTGTTTTCACCTGTGTGATGGGTGTGGTTTTTGGATCGGCGCTTAGTGTATAGGAGGATGAATGTCGCATAGTGAGATATTTGGTTTCCATTGGTAGGGTTTGGGAATTTTTGAATATCATTAGCTTTGTTTTTCAAGGGTTTATATATATATGCCATTTTCGGTTATTCAGTTAGTGATTTTATTGATGTCGTGTTGCATATTTGTGTAAGCGATATTTGCGTTGCTGTGAATGGATACTATGTCCGTGTCGTCTGTGTACTGGAAGATTTTACTTTTTTAGGGGAAGATGGATTATGTCTTGTGTGCATATGTTAAATATAATGGGAGAAAGGACAGCTCCTTGCAGTACTCCACAAGTTACTGGTACCTCTTTGCTGTATGCTGATCCTATAGTAAATAGTATTTTTTTTTTATTATTGATCTCTGAAATATTTACATATATACAATTCTCATTTTGAGTAACATTCAGTATATCATTTTACAAGGTTCAGCACTAAGTGCTACATATAATGAAATTTCAATAATAATGATGGCAACATAGTTTTTTTTATCTTTTAAAATAAAAATCACAGTAATAATTTACTATTATATAGTTCAGAGCTACACAAGTTATATAATATTACATGTAGTTTACTATTTTATTTTATTTTATTTTTCTTTTCAAAGTTTGAGAAAGAGTGATTATACAACAGTATTTACACATGTGCAATTAAAATATTATATTTCCTATTTCTCACAAACATACAATGCAAACTCATTATTTACATATTTTTTGATTAGAAGAATAATTTACTACTTTATTTTTTTCATGTTAACTTTGTTGTGTTATAAGTATTATCTTTGTTGGTATATTTTCCAGAGTTCGTTTTTTAATGCTCTGTAGTGATTTATGTGTTTTAAATTTCTTGGTAGGTTGTTGAGTTGCGTTGGTATCTGATGTGATCTCACAGAAGAACCGTATGAGTTGTTAAAGGGTGTAGGGATGTAAAGGGTTGTTGTAGATCGTGTTATACGATGTGTCTCTGTTCTTTCGATAGGTGATGTTGAAGTAATTCCTTGTTAATCAATTTCAACTTGGAAAAGGAATTAACCGCTCCCTACACTAATAGGTAAGGTTAATAGTATTCTTAAAGCAATTGAAAATTTAGGGAAAGATTAATTAATGGACACAATAAAATTAAGAATATCGAAAGAATATTTAAATTATCCTTCCAAAATGAAATTATCATAATATGTTTTTAGCTGTTCAAAACGTTCTATTAACGAACACAATGTAACGTCTAGTAGTGCATAAAACACATTCACTCTAAATTTATCTTCTGGCGATTGTGGCGTTTCGTTATGATGCTCGTAGTCAAATTGTCGTGCCTTCTTTCTTCATCGAACTTCCGTACCAGTTTTAAATTCTTGTTCTCCATCCACCTCTTCACTCAATTCTTTTGCCGTTTTTAGAACTTCTTTAGAATTTGTATCTGATCGATACTCTTGTATGAATATTTTTAAGTTTTGGGTAGATTCTAAAGCAAGTGTAATGTTCATATTTTTGTCTTGAAGCATTTTACTCACAGGATTTATTCTGTTAAGTAAATCATGCCAAGTTATAAGAGAGCAAATAAATTTGTAGTCCTTTATTTTAGCACATAATGTTTGTGCTTCATGCTGAATTTTTTTGTTAAAATTTTCATTATTTAAAATATCAAAAAGTGCATCATAAATTTCTCCTAACTGATATCGTAGAGGGCGGATTGCATTAGTTTCTGATAGATGTTTCAATGCTAATTTTTTCACGATATTTAAAAGGATCGCCCAACGTTTGTAGGAGAATGAAAAGAAATTGTATATTTCTTGAAAAATTGCAAAGAAACTAATTGTATCTGCATTCACTTTGGTTGCATCGTATATGATTAAATTTAGAGTGTGAGCAGCACACAGTACATAAAAAGCTTGAGGAGTTTTGTTCAAAAGCAAATTTTGGAGCCAATATTTTTTCCCTTTCACGTTTTCCCCATTGTTTCCCCTTGACCTCGCATGTCTTCAATGGAAATGTTCCATTTTTCCAGTTGTTCCATTATTGTTGCACATAAACTACGTCCGTTTGAATCTGATATATCTGCAAAACCTAAAAGGTTTTCCCTGATCTTGACAATTCCATTGTCACAGGAAAGAAAGCGAATAATAATGGTTATTTGTTCTGTTTTACTTGCATCAGGTGTGCAGTCTAAAATTATGGAATAATATTTAGATTTTTGAATTGATAATAAAATTGCATCCCTGATTGCGTTACTTAAACTTTTCAATATTTCATTTTGACTGTCTTTACTCAAAGAGTGTACTCTATAGTTTCTTTATAGGGCCCTTTCAATATGATTTTCATAACGGGATCAAACTTCGCAAATAGTTCGACTAATTTTAAAAAATTTCCGTTATTCCTTTCATATAATTTATAAAATGATCAGCGAAAACCTAAATTTTGGCTACCATGGAATTTTATAATTTCAGTCAAGCATTCTAAAGCACTCGTCCAATGTTCCTTTTCCATTTCATACATGCTTTTAGTCTGTCAATTAGTAGTAGTTTTGTTTTTTAAATTTTTATCAAGTTCCTTCCTTTTTAAGAAATTTTTCATGTGAGTTAAACTAGTGTTATGTCTATGCCAAATTGTACTTACATTTCACAATCGTTATAACCTTCTACAAGACTACTTGATTCAGTAGGTGCGAAAAGTTCGCAACAAAAGCAAAAAACAGAATTTATAGTTTCGGAAAAAATGAGCCATGTTCTTGGCACAAACTCCCCGTTTTCCATTTTTCTATTATAATACGTGTTGTCAAATGTCGCCTTATGCATCTCTGGGATATATTATATTTTTCTTTTGAACAGGCTCCATTTCAATTAAAAACAACTCGTGATTTTTCATCAATATTTCCCCATTCACCTGGATCTTCTAAATTTACAGAGACTAACAATGTGTTAGTTTCGTAGTCAACTACAACTAAATCTTCTCCTAACTTTTTTATTTATTTTTTGACTTAAATCATGCATCTTATTCAATAGTTGCAATAGTACTTTCATGCAAACTGCATGATATGCAGTTTGCATGAAGTTTGCACTTCCACCGGTCTTGTGCACGCTGTCCTTCAACTCTGATATCTAATGTTCCAATTTGGTTTCAATCTGCATCAGAATATTTTAGTATTTTAACAAATTTATTAAGCGCCCCAGTTTATTTCTTAATATCTGCTTTTTTCGCAGCATGACGTTTACGATTTTGTGCACCGGGTAACTTGTTTTAAAATTTTTGATTCCATTTCTATTTTATATCCACAGGAAATTATTACACAACGACATGGAGACGAAATAATAGTCCACACTGCGCTACTGTCAGTAACCTACTGAGATGCGTTCCATATGACTGGTTAACTAGCAACAAATGTTTTGTACGAAAATTTGTTTCTGTGCATAAAAACCGTTCACCGTTTCACTTTAGATAGACTGCAGTAAACACAACATTCTGCTGGCAAGCATTTAGCCTGCTCTTGCTGCAAAATTGTAAACAGCCGGCTGATCAAAGAGGCAGCAATGTGCAATTTTTTAAAATTTTTATTCGGTGAATCCGGCCTTATTTATTTTAATATTGATCATTCTAAGAATTTTTTGTTTTTATGATAAAAATTTTGTTTCTTAAAAACAGCTTATGAACCGTCCCAGGGCATCAGCTCCCCATTCGTAGCGTCGACCGCAAGCCCACTTCCACCGGTCTTGTATAATATAACTATCCAACATAAAAAAACACACAGAAAACAAAACCACTATAGTTCGCCTACCGTTTGTAGGTCTCTGCTTGGCGTCTTGCTAAGAATAGTCGATTCATGCTGAAGGGAGAAAGAAATGAAGGACGTATGAATTGGTTGCCAACAAGCGAAATCAAGTGCTTTATAGGTAAAATTTTCCAACTGTTATACAAGCAACATAGTTAACTACAATAATCATAATAGAGAAGTTAATTTTCCGACCTGTAATAATAAACAACTCATCCCACAATACGGACTGATTATCCTATTATCGGAATGGATTCTCCTTTATCTGACATGCGCAGAAGTGTTGAAGGATTTCTAATCGGTGGACGGACTATACCATCACTCAGGTTGAAACAATACGATACATTGGAATTTACTTCGACGGAGATATGAACTGGACTAACCAGATAAGTCAGCTACATAACAGACTGCGAACAATAACTAGCAAACACTACAGGTTAAAAGACATAGTTCCCACCTAACAGACATAATGAAATGCATTGTGGTAATTCAGTGGCGTGTCATGACATTCCTAATGATTGTGTATCCATCAAGTGTCAGTCTACTTCCAATACAGCAATCAAACCAAAACGCGATTACTAACCCGTTTAACCCTCAGTAGAGCTTAATAAAAGGTTTGAGAAAGCAAGCTGAGACATTACACGTCAACTGGGATCAACACAAAGAAAAAAAAATCCAGTTATTGCGACTACAGGGAAAACGGCTTAGAAGAAGTTCCGCTAATCGGGGACCAGAGTCCAACTTACGACGTTCTTTCTTCGCTCCACTTAGCGTCGTAGACGCATACACAACTTCCACTGAGCTACACAGGGACCACTGCAACTTCAAAGCAGTCGAAAGGAAGTAAACTGCAACGACACACGTTGCATTGGTTCGTGGAGTAAAATAAACCATACGACTTGTTTATTTTGAATATCAATTTCCCATGTTTAGCTGATAAGGACATCTAAATGTTCTTTGTTCTTCACAGAATTTGCACACAGATTTTTTTTTCTTCAAATGATGAGTGTTCTGATCAAGGACGGCTGGGTTTTATTGTTATTATTATACAAACACCTTCTGGTGTCGACTCATCAGGGGAGGCTATAGTAAGATGCATTCTAACAGAGATAATGTTTATCATACCTCATCTTAAATTGGTTAAATAAATTGGTTCAATGTTTCCACACTAACCATCTCATTTGGCAATAAATTCCGCTCATCAACAACTCTCCATTCAAAAAAGTCATGCCGCCCTCTCTTACGCTCCACACCTTTATACAACTTTCAAGAATGACCTTTTGTCTCTATCCCCTTCCATCCTTCACCCTTTGAAAATAGCCTTGAAAAATTTTGTGTACCTTCAGAATTTGTTGTTATGTGCAGGAGCGTCGTAACCAAGCAACTAAATCAATTCCAAGGAGCCGAAAAAAAAAAAAAACTGGCAGAATTATGCCTCCTTCATACCTCCAAGGAGTTCATATTTGCTTGCAACGCCATGTACATAACTTGGATGAAAAATTCCCAAACTTCTACATTTTATATAAATTCACTGCTTGAAGTCACTTCCTTTCTATGATGTTGTTTATAATGTGTGTGTTTGATAAGAGATAGAATGTATATTGTTTCCAAATTTCGGTAGTTTTTGCGATTTGATTTTTAGTAAAATATTTTCATTTTTGAAAAGATTCATTTGCCAAGTTACGTACTGAATTCGCTTACTAAGTGAAATAGTTGATTTCCCTAGTTCACGCTGCGTTTCCTGCAGAGTAGTGGTGCTGTATATTGCTTTTGGATGAGCTGTTTACAGAGTTGTTTGACGAGTGTTCATTGAGGTTGATTGGGACAGGTGTATTAATAGAAAGTTTTTATACGTTTTGCGCAGCGGTAGCATGCATGAGGTAAATTAAGATCGGTTTATACATCTGTTCATCCAGGTAACTTTTATAGGTGTACATTCGTTAATGGAACTGTAGTCAACTTACCGCTAATTGCTTTATTCAGAAACCGCATAGAAATTGTTAAAAATAAGCTGAACTGAACAGTTACTAGGAATAACGCTAAATGAAAAAGAACGTTTGAGTTATTACTTTATTTTCATCAAGCACCCCCCCCCACCCCAAATCAGATGAAATATAGTTATACACTGCAGTGAACACTGTAGGTTCCAGAGAAAGTTTTCGACTTCTTCATCCACGATATTTGAGATTAATTTTATTTTGTCATTTCAGATTGAACCTGAGTTTTAGGGCAGAAAGTGCATACAGTTAATTTTAAATTTAAATTAACACTGCTTGTCGTGTACGTTAAATATTTAATTGATGTAATATCTGACGCTTCTCTCTTTTTAAATGGATGCAGTATAAAATAATGACGCAGTGTTTATAATCGTGTTATGCATTATTTACTTCTACGAATTAAAAACACTGCCAGTCATAGAATGCTACTGTGTGCAATTATGCAATCTGCGGACTCTGAACAATTAAATGCCTCCACTTGACTGTGCGTTGGATTGCAAAGTTCCTTGATTAGATAATTAAGGAAGTTTGCGATGAGCAAACGTTCAAGTTTGTTAATTTTAAGTATTATTTTCATTTAGTCATCATGTTCATTATAATTATACCAGCTGTCTCAAGCACCATATCAGTAATGGTGCTTGAGACAGCTGGTACTATAAGCTGGTACTCAACCTTTTGGTACTATAAGACTGACACAAAACTTTATTTTGCATCAGTCTTATAGAATGCCCTTTTAGTAACTGAGTGTCTATTATATCCTGTCTTTTCTGCCTGCTAACTAAACTTTGCAAGCCATTCACCTTCAGTCTGTCCTCATAGGGAGCATTATGTTCTTGTAGGAAAATGATTTTCTCCCTAAACCAGTTGAAAGGTTGAGCAATTTAAAATAAATTTTATTAGAGAATTTACCCTTACAAGTGCTTCTTGAACTACACTGGTTTCCATAAATTAAGGAAGAAAAGAGAAAAGCAGCATAATTCAAAGACTGTGTGATGAATTTTTATGCAATTCAGTGAAAAGTAGTATGATATGAGAGAAGCACTTGCAAAAATTGTAAATATTTTAATTCAATAAAAAATGGGTACATGAAGTCAAAAACAAGAATTAAAAATGAGATTCTCAATAAGGAATGTGGTCACCCTTCACAGCAATACAGTGTTCACAACAATGTTTCATATATTATATAATGGTGTCCAGGAGCCCGGTTGATAATAACTGTTGCTCTTGCAAACCTTTGGAAAGCTCTTGCAAAGCTAAAATAACTGTTGCTCTTGCAAACCTTTGGAAAGCTCTTGCAAAGCTAAAATAACTGTTGCTCTTGCAAACCTTTGGAGAGCTCTTGCAAAGCTCTCCAAAGTCCCTCAAGGGACTTTGGAAAGCTTTGCAAGAGCTCTCCTCAAGGTTTTGCCTCAAGGTTTTGGGGAGGGGTTGAGAGCATCATCATCCAGACATGTTGAATAAGACTAAGGTCAGGAGACCTGGCTGTCCAGTGCATACGTATGATAGTCTCCTCATGAAGATATTAGTTCACGAATTTTGCTTGATGAGGATAAGCATTATTGTCTTGTAGGATAAATGCTCGCCAGCATACAGACTAGCATAGGAGTCCAGGACCTCATCTTCCTAAGTTAGAGCATTTATCCTACTGGTTCACAGCAGAACCACATGCAGGGTGCTGCATTCACCCAACAAAATATCTCGCAAACCATCACACTACCTCTATCATAAGTGTTTCTTTCACAAATATTAGTGGGATGACAGCATGTCCCTGGTCTTCTCCAGATCAGAGCATGCCTAGTATCATTTGAAGAGCAAATCTGGACTCATCTGTAAACAGTACTGATTCTCCATTGGTCTTGGGTCTAATTGATGTGGTGCTCTGTCCATTTCAAACATTGTCTTGTGATGTGGAGATAGCGGTACACAGACTACCTGTTGCCTAGCACAGAGACAACCTTTATTGAAGCCGTGTACTTTAGGAAGGAGATATCAATGTTTCTGTGGCTGTCACTCTATCAGATCGTAGCTGATTCGGAGTAGCAGTTCTGTTTTGGTGAGCAGATAATCAGAAATAATGGTCACCCACTGCAGTTGTTGCCCATGGCACTCCTTCACTAGAGATCCAGAATTCTGTTTGTGACTGTTGGAATTGATTCTGCAGTGTCTGAACCATGGAATGACTTATGTGAAGCCACCTCTTCCTGATTTTGGTTGGCGTCTAGTCTTATGATAGCTTCCACCTGAATTTATTTGTAAAATGATGTCTTGCAACCATATTCAGGAATTTTGCTATCACAAAATGTCTTGTTCTCACTACAGACATGAAATGGAAAACCATTCCAAAGTACCACTTTCATGCGGTGGCTCATTTGTATGTGATAACCAGACTCATGTTATAAACTTATAAACCTCAGATATGTTTTATATAACATATCTGAGGTTTATATGTAACCTCCCCCAAGTTATCAAGATTTTTATATCTATTCCTTAATTTATAGAAACCAGCATAGATAGCAAGTACAAGAGGTCATAGACTAGTTTTGTTTATGAGAAACAGAATTAAAGACATTGTGAATGTATCTTCTTTCTCATCCATCAGATGATGAGCTGAGTCGCTTATAAAATTTTTGCCATTTGGCTCCATATCTGGCCATTTCTGTCATTTATCTGAAACTTGATAATTCTCACCTTTCCTTCAAAGACTGTACAAAGTTCTTTTTACTTCTTGATCATCTTCCTCCATTGATTTCATTCCGTTGCTGTTTAAGAATTAAAGCTATGATATCTTCTCTATCGTTTAATTCATTGACTTGCTCATTTCTTTTGTGTTCTGACCAGTGGGTCTTATTTATTTTTCTTAAGTATTTCATTTCACAGGGTCTGATTTTCTATCTTTCTTTTTGATTGAGTCTCTATATCTTGGCTTCATATGTTACTGTAGATATAATAATAGTGTGAGCCTTTTGGAAATGGTGTTATTTTCTGTATTTTTAATTTATTCATATTAGACCATCCTTTGTTACATCTATATTTTACTGTTTCTCTGTTGTCGAGGTTTTGAGTAATGAGACTGCCAAAATATGTCAATTGCTTTACTTGTTCAAGCATATGATTTTCTAAGTTATTGAAAAATTTTCCTCATCTCTTCCTATTTTCATTGTTTTAGTTTAGCTTAGATTGATTTTCATTCCAATAGTTTTGCACTCTTCATTTAAATGTTTTATTGACTTTTCCATTTGTACTCTAGATTCTGCATGAATATTTAATGCATATTTAATGTAATTGATGTTTGGCTATCGATTTTCACATTTCTTTGAGACAGTAAATAAATTTGGTGAGAGTAGGCAACCTGCATAACTCCTTTTTCTCCTTTTAATTTATTATTATTATTGAGACCTCCAGGGAGTCGAGGACTCATTGAGGGAGGCTATAAATCACCCAAATAACCTGTCATACCTTCCCTTAAATTCATTCACACTAGATGTACTCACTACCCCTAAAGGCAAACTATTCCACTTATTGCTCTCTGGGAGAAAAACCTAGCTCTTATCCCTTTCTTGACTGCAAATAAATTTAACTTCCATGGATGCCCTGTGTTCCTCTCCACCTTCCATATAACGAAAAATTTCATCAGATATCTTATAATACCCATTCAAAAGTTTATTGACCTCTATCATATCGCCCCTCTTTCTCCTGTTAACCAAAGTCTGCAATCCACATACTTGCAATCTATCCTCATAATCTAAATCCCATAATCCAGATATAATCTCTGTAACTCTTCATTGCATGCTTTCCACAGCTTCTTTATCTCCTGGGAACCCAGAAGACCAAATCTGCACACAATAATCCAGGTGTGGTCTTATCAAAGCCTTGAAGAGGCAAGATGACTTTCTTATCCTTACACGTGTCAAGATACAGTTCGACATTGTAATTATCCTCTGAGTTTTGCAACTCAGTATTTGCAACTTTTGCTATGTGACTTTTCAACTCCAAATTCCCATCCAACAATACTCCAAGATCCATTGTCTTCTCAGTTTCTTGTAGCATAACCTTGCTAATATAATATGCTGCTGGAACTCTAATTATTCACTTTAGCATGATTGCTTACTTTGGCTTTATGCTAGCTAACATTAAACTGACAGCTATTTTAGTTTGCCCAAATTTCCATCCTATTCAAATTATTTTGCAAGTGCTGAATATCAGTAGCATCTCTGATTGCCCTGCCTATCTTCGCATCATTGCCAAACATTTGCACATCTGATGTTAGACCCTGCCTGATCTCATTAATGTATAGATTGAACAATAATGGCCCAAGGACTGAACCCTGAGGTATACCACTGGTCACCTTAAATCTAGCAAATTCACATCCACTGTATAGCATTTTTTGATATGTCAACCACACCCTGATCCAAGTCAAGAGTTTACATTCCAATTCCATATTCACCAATTTTTGCAACAACCTTTTTTGTGGTATCCTGTCAAATGCCTTAGAAAAAATCCAACATTATCATGGTGTATCCATTTCCTATATCCAACTCAGCTGTAACATTGTTATAAAAGATGAGCAAATTGCTAAAATGAACTTCCTTTATTAAGCCCATGCTGTTCCTTACAGAGTATAGCATGCGCATCTGCCCATTTCTGTATGCTAGTTCTTACAGCTTCTCTAACATCTTCACGACCTATCAGTATCAGAGATGCTGATAGGTCGGTAGTTAGACACGTTAGATTTTGCATTACCCTTGTACAATGGAACCACCATGCATTCCTTCCATTCCTGTGGCATCATTCCTGAGGTGACTCAAGGTTACATAAACATGTGAAAGGTGTAGCCAATTCGGCTGAACATTCATTTAGCAAACGGACTGATATGCCATCTGTCTTTATAGACAAGTTCTTAACCAGGTTATGCAACAGCTCTTCAGCCTCATTTTCATGAACCTCTAACTCTTCATCCAGTGTAACAGTAGCACTGTGCACCTGGTTGATATATCTTAGCAAAGTGAGCACTCATTAACTGAACCATCTCATTAGCTTCTGACAGAATGAGTACCATCTGCATTCAGTAAAGTTATTCTTTTACATTCATTCTTTCTTTTGCTTGTGGCAAAATGATAAAATTCTTTTGGATTGCCTTTAGCTTGCATGGCCAATTTCTTTTCATATACTCTGATTTAGCTTCACAATACTCGTTACTTTTCTGGCCTGAACTTTATATATTTTGTAACTCCTCTCGCTCTTATTCTCATGATATTCTTTTCACATCATCTTCTTCTTGTGGATCTCTTGCTTAATAAGGTTCCACATCCATTTCATTCCCAACTTATTTATTCTTTGAACTCTAGGGATACGTTCAAATACCACCTCATTTAAGCTCATTTTCTAAGATTCCTATGCATTGCTGACATATTCCCTATTCAGTATCTGATACCATGTGACCAAAGATAGTATTCCCCTAAATTTATCATAATTTCCAGCTTTGTAGTTTTAATCAGAGCATCAATTTGTCTGTTTTAATCAGAGCATCAATACAATTAGATACTTCTCAAGAAAGCACAGCATGATCACTGTCGCCAATTGGTGGTAAAATAGCCATATTCTTAACAGAGACTGCTTCTGACACTCTGAGCAAATCCTAACATTCTTTGACCTTGAGTTCCTTCGGTGACATGCTGATTGAGAAAGTTGTCTTGCAATAATTTAATAAATTCCTCTTCTTTCTTATTATGAGATTTCTCTTCTACCCAATCAGTGTTTGGAAAATTAAAGTCACCCATAATGATCATTTGTTTGGTACCTATCAGGCAAAATTGGTGATGTATTTCCTCATCCCCTGCAACCGAGCCACCAGGTCTGTAGCAACCCCACCGTATATTTCATTCTGCTAACCTCCACCTCACAACAGATACTCAAACTTACTGCTCCATTGGGCATTGTTACCATCATTGTTTTCTTTTGTTTCTACCCTAACTGGACTTAAGTCATCTCATATCATTAGTAGCACTCCTCCTCTCCTATCTCTGTCATTCCTAAAAATAGTATATCCATTACACTCGATCCCACTTACCATATCTGATTCTGATAGGCAGGTTTCACTAATGCCAACAATCTTAGGACACATTGTATTCAATAAAGCAACAAACTCAACCCCTTTGTTTCTAATGCTCCTAGCATTTGTATATAGACATAACAAATTACCACCTAACCTATTCTTATAATTTGATATGCAATCTATTTGGTCTTGTTCAAGAATTTTCAGTTTTCTGTCCACAGTCACACTTAAAAGGCCCAAAGCATATTTCTTTTCTTGGTGCCCATTGCGGGATTCAAACCCACAGCCTTTTGGCAGTAGAGTGGATCGCTGACCACTTGGCTAACCAGGCTGTCAAATTTTTGTTGTGATCCTTTTTTCTTATCATGTCTAAGTTTAGTCAAATGTTTTTCCACCTTTTTCAATTCTCTGGTTGATTTTCTAATAATTTCTTTTAATTGTGATATATCTAATGTTTGTGATATAAGATGATAGCAACTTATCCTCAGATAAATCATCATCATCACTGCAGCAGTACTTTTGTTCATCAGGACAGATGTTCTACTCAGTAGTAAGAACTTTAGCTTTATTATTGAGAGAGAGAGAGAGACCTCCAGGGAGTCAGGGACTCATTGAGGAAGGCCACATACTACATTAACCAGCTATCATACTTATTCTTGCATTCGCACTGCTTGCACCCACAAATTCCAATGTCAATCCATTCCAATCACACACACACACACGCACCCTATGAGAGAAAAATCTGTTCCTCACTCCATTCTTAGCAGCATTCATTCTCAGCTTCCAAGGATGCTCTCTTGTCCTTTCTCCACCCTTCATAAATTGAAAAATTCCATCAATTGAAATCCTGTATGACCCTTTCAGAAGTTTGTCTCAATCATATCACACCTCTTTCTCCTGTATGCTAGTGGCTGCAGTCTACAAATTCTCAATCTGTCTTCATAATCAGTATTCCACAATCCTGATATGATTTTATACTTTCCTTTACACTCTTTCCAATATATCGGAATCACAATGGAAACCAGGAGACCAGACCTGTGCACAATATTCAAGTGAGTTCTTATCAAGTTCTTGTAAAGAGGCAAAATGACATCCTTATCTTTACATGTGAATGTTCGTTTCAGCATTGCAATTATCTTTTGAGTTGAATTTGCAATCTTTGCTACATGGCCCCTGAACTTCAACTTCTTATCTACTAAAACTCCAATATCCCTAGCCTCATCAGTTTCTTCTAGCACAATCCCACCAATATAATACGACATTGGATATTTAATCATCTGAAGTTAATGACTTCACATTTACTGATATTGAACTGACTTTCATATTCCCAAGCCCACAATTCCAGTTTATTCAAATCATTTTGCAAGTACTGAATATCACCAGCGTCCCTGATTACCCTACCTATCTTTGCATCATCAGCAAATAGCTGTATACAGCTATTTGCTGAATGATGCTTGTGAAATCCTTCCCAATATCATTAATGTAAAGATTGAATAACAGTGGACCAAGCATTGATCCTTGTATCCCACTGGTTACCTTAAATCTTTCAGATTCACATCCCCCCTCATATACAACTTTTTGATATCTGTCAGTCACCCATCCTCTTATCCATGCTAATATTCTAACCCAAACCCATATTCTCCAATTAATGCAACAGTCTACCATGCTGTATTATGAGTCTTTGACTCCATGAGGTCTTGTTTAATAATAATAATAATAAAAGTCTTAGCGAAATCCAAAAGTATCATGGTGTATCCATTCTCCTTGTCTAGTTCAATGGCAACATTGTTATAGAAAGTGAGCAAGTTGCTAAATCATGACCTTCCATTAGTAAATCCATGTTGCTCATTGCAAAGTAGAGATTCACTGTCAATCCATTTCCGAATGTGAGTCTAACCAATTTTTCCAAAATCGTCACCACCACTCCTGAGATACTGATTGGGCGATAGTTGGATACATCAGTCTTTGCATCACCCTTGTGCAATGGAATACATTCCTGCCATTCCTGCAAAATCTTAACTGTTTTGAGACTCATTAAACAACCTGGTCAAAGGAATAGTCAGTTCAGCTGAATACTGCAATCCATTCACCAATCACTCTCCATGCAAAGAACGTGTTTCTCACTTCCCTGCTGATGCTTTCTTCATACAGCCTCCAGGAAATGGCCTCTTGTTCTACTTTTGTCTCCCTCTACTCTGTCCTTTGCATTAATCTGGTAACAACTCCTCACCAATCATATCTGCTCTCCTTCTGTTCACAAGGCTCTGCAAATTGTATCTTCAATCTGTTCTCATATCACACCTCCTCTGGGTCCTCTGTAATATATCCTCATCTCCCTTCTTTTAGCGCACGTAATATCTCATCAGTCCCTGTTGCTGAATTCTTATTCAGTTTGTGCAACAGCTCTAATACCTTGTCCTCATACATCTGAGTTTCTTCATCCAGTGAGCTCAATTTTGCATACATCATGTTGATAGCTTTTAACAAAATGAGCACTCATTAGTTGAACAAACCCCTCTTCTGCATCTGTAATCTTAGGCCATCTCAATTTAGGAGAATTATTCTTTCATATTCATTCTTTTACTTGCAGCATGTCAATAGAATTCTTGTGGGTTGTCTTCTTCTTCATCATCATCAAATTCCTGCTATATACCTTCAAGGGGTGTACAGGATATGATAGTACTACATGAAAAAAAAAATTACATCATTATTAATTTCCTATCTACAATTTTCTTCCAAATCAGTCTGTTGTCAAGACTCCAACATTATCAGATCTTATATTTCTATCGTCTAAGGCAGTGCTTCCCAAACTGTGAGCCGCAGCCCCCTTGGGGCTGTAGGTTTTGTTGAGGGGGCCCGTGAAATAATGAAAACAAATTTAAAATGTTTTAAGACTAAGTAGATTTTTTTATTTTAAAACAAACGTATTTAACTTTTATTATTTATTATTTCTTTTTTGCTATTTTTTATATTTTAATAGAAAAGTTCACACATTGGTGTTGGTTTACAAACTTTGCTTCCAGCGTATTTCGGCACTTAATGAATATTAGTAAATATTGCTTATTCATATGTTTAATTTCAAAGCAATGATTAATTGTATTTACTTCAAATGCACTCCAGGGAAGCTCCAAATCTTCCTGTCCCTTTCATCACGCGTTCGTAATCAGGGACTGTTGATATTGACTTTATATACATATCAAAACTCGTTTTATATTATCACTGTCATCCGAGCTAATTTTCTGTTACCAATAAAAGTTTCGCATACTTCACACATGAAAAAAAAAAAGCTTAAACAAGTGTTCATGTGGGGAGATAGTAACTCGCTTGCAGTGGTAAACAACACGCCCTCCCGCAGAAGCAATAAAAACAAGTACTTTTATTATGCCAGTGAATAAGGTATGAGGAGTCTGTGTAATATATTTCTCAACAAATAATAGTGCAGTTAGAGACAACTGGGATAAAAACACACTAATTAATGAATCACATATCCCCTCATACAGAGACTATGCTGTATAGACTGAAACAAAACCATATGTTGCATGGGCAAACACAGTATCTAACTAAAAACTATTGGTATTAATTAGATGTGTGTGTGAGTTCGATTTCCCAAGGCAGCAATAAAATTCAACCGAACGTGTTAAAATTCATAAAAGTGTTAAAACTAAGTTTATATATATATATATATATATATATATATATATATATAAATAATTAATGTTATGGCAGTTTCACATATGGAATTCGGTTGAAGAGAGTTAGCATTTCAACTCAATTGTCAGCTATGCTTTCATCTTTCGGTTGCGCGATCTTTTGTTAATACCGCACCAATCATATGCACGTTTTAATAACCTGCTTTTGCTGTCTGTTTCGAGTTAGGCTTAATTACCGTAAAGGGAGAAAAGTCACAAAAGAGAAAAATGTTCCTAGTCTGGGGATTCCCTTATTCAGGTAATATTCACTAATTTCATGTTATCAGTCTGGTGTGTGCCAGTATCGGTAAGTGGTGATATTATTTGGTCTATTCTACGTTAAAACATTTAACCCTGAGATGAATAAGTGGCTGATAAAAAAAAATAAAAAAAAAATCCTGCGAAGAAGCAGAAACAGACTCAAAAAAATACAAAAAATAACAGTATTTCATATTTTACCAGAACAGCCTACATCATCTTCAGAATCAAACGGTAAGAGGCCAAAAATGTAATATATGCATTTGATTTTTGCAATATTCGCTGTGTATGTTTTGTATTGAATATAAATACAATAATTATTATAATAATATATCTCTCTATTACGATTTTTTTTCGAGGGGGCCGTGAAATATTTTAATTTTTGCAAAGGGGGCCCTGACATCCAGAAGTTTGGGAAGCACTGGTCTAAGGCACTTTGTACCGTATCAATCCACCTATATCTTGGTCTTCCTCTGGGTCGTTTTGTTGCCAACCTGACAGAGAACACTTGCTTTGCTAATCTTTCCTCGCCCATTCTGTTTAAGTGACCATACCACCTGAGATTAGCTCTGCTAACGCATTCCTGGATGCTGACAATGTCAAGTTCTTTCCTAATATCCTCGTTTTTAATATGATATTGCCATTGATGCCATCTATTCACACCTATAATCTTTCTCAACACTCTCATATCTGTGGTCTCTAGTCTCTGATCAAGTGTTTTACTTCTGACCCAGCTCTCACATCCATAAGTTAAAACTGGTTTGAACACTGTCTTGTATACAGCTAATTTAGTGTTCTGACTAATTTCTCTCTTATTCCATATGAATTTATTCAATTGACTTCCCACCGTACCAGCTTTGCTGATTCTGTTGTGTATTTCTATATTTAATTTACCATCTTCAGTAAAAATCGTGCCTAAATAGCTGAAATGTTTTACTTGTTCCTCAGGTTCTCCATTCACAACGCATTTGACATTTTCAATTATTCTGCCTATTTTCATTGTCTTTGTCTTTTTATTGCTGACTTTCATACCATATCTATTACAACAGCTATTCAATTTAGTCAGAGAATATTGCAGACTTGTAGCGGATTTATTTAGCAGTATAACATATCTAATTTTGATATTATGTTTAATACCACTTTCCTTCATAATGTGATCCATATAGATAATGAATAACAGAGGGGATAATGTACATCCTTGTCTCACACCAGATTTAACATTAAACCATCTTCCTGTACTTCCTTCAATTCTAACTGCTGACTTACAACTATAATAAAGACTAAGTATTGCTTGATATAATGCCCCATTGACACCATATAACTGTAGCATATTGAATAGCTTCTCTCTTGGCACCTTGTCATATGCCTTTTCTAAATCGACAAAACTTAAATACAGATCTTTGTTATATTCCCATGCTTTCTCTACTATTTGTCATAAAGTGAAGATCTGATCCTGACAGCCTCTATTTGGCCTGAATCCAGCTTGTTCTTCACCAAGCTTTTCTTCAACAATTCTTCTCAACCGTTTCTCAAGTATACTTGCATAGATCTTGCCAGGAACACTCAGTAGGGAAATACCTCTGTAATTCTCACATGCAGTTTTATTTCCCTTTTTATATATGGGTAATATGAGAACTCTACTCCAATCATCGGGAATTCGTCCCTCTGTCCAGGCCTTCTGAACTATGCAGTGCAGCCACTGTAAGACTCTCACACCACCATACTTCAGCATTTCTGGTCGAATATCATCTACTCCTGCTGCCTTTCCACATTTCCATCCTTTGATGGCTTTTTCTACTTCAAGTATGGATATGTATTCCTGACTGCATGCCTGGTCAGTGTTTTTTGCAACTGTGCTGTCATCACTGCTTGTTTCATTTAGCAGTTTTTCAAAGTAATTACTCCATACGTCAAGGATATCTTTTTCTACTGGTTTCATGTCATCTTTATCATCTCTAACTCCTTTTACAGCACACTTTCCTCCATTCCTAAGCTTCTTCAACAACCTCCAGAATATTTTGCCACCTTCTTGATATTTATTTTCTATATTCTTGCCAAAGTCCTCCCATGACTTTTGTTTAGCTAGTTTTACACAGTGTTTAGCATTCTTGCATTTGTCTCTATATTCTCTAAGAGCACAAGCTGACTTATTTGCCAGGAACTTTTGATATGCTTTCTTCTTTTCCTTCACAGCCTCTTTAACTTCCTGTGTCCACCAGGGAGTTCTGATTTTTCTATCCTTGCAGACAACCTCACCACATGCCTCTCTGGCAGAATTAATCAATGTTTTCTTCAGAGTTTGCCACTGAATCTCCAAGGTTTGATTCCTGTTCTCAAACTCTTTCATTTTTTCTTCAATAATCTTTGTGTATTTTAGTCTACAGTTTACATCTGATAGCTGCTTAACTTTTATTTGCTTTAAAACTATCTTACATGTTATTCTTTTCAATATGAAATTCAATTTTATCCTTCTCAAGACTAAATAGTGATCACTTCCAATTTCAAATCCTCTGTACACTCTGATGTCCTGCACCAGGGAGAAAACATCACTATCAACAGTAACATAGTCAATGAGACTTTTCTTATTCCTAGCCTCTTCTCTCCATGTGAATTTGTGCAAATTTTTATGTTGGAACATGGTGTTAGTAATAACCAGTCCATGTCCTGAGCAGAAATCCAACAGATATTTGCCATTATTATTAGCTTTGCTCTTTTCTCCAAATTTTCCCAAAATATTTTTTATGTCTCACAATCATTTCCTACTCTGCTATTTAGATCCCCAACAAGGACCAATTTTTCATTGTGGCAGTGGCTTTTTCTAAAGCCTCAAAAAATTCCTCCACTTCTGCCTTAGTAGAACCTTCTGTGGGACCATAGACACAAATAAGTCTCATTGTCCAGTTCCCCATTCTCATATTTGCCCACATTACTCTACTTGAGACTGACTGCCATTCAAGAAGATTAGCCTCGTATTTTGTGTTGAATACTATGGCTACTCCTTCTTTTCCTTGATTGTCATTGCCTGAATATAGCATTTTGTATTTTGTATGTCTTTAGCAGTTTCTTTTTATACTCAGACTTTGCTTTCCGTACAACAGTTGACCATTCTAGCATGCTGCTTATAATTTTCATAACGGACATCATCCTTATGCACAGTATTCCTTCCACATCATCTGTTTCTTACGAATTTCTTGCTTAATAAGATTACACATCCATTTGACTCCTACCCTATTTATTCTTAGAACTGTCGGGAGGCATTCTGATTTCGCATCATTTAAGTATTGTTTAAATGCTTCCCATGCACTGTTGATATTCTTCTCATCCATCAACCTATCCCATTCCTCCGAACTTAATATACTTCTCAGTTGGTCATAATTTCCTGCTTTGTAGTTCAGCATGTAACATTTTCTGAATGGAACATTCATAAACTTAGTCACTTCTCAAGTGAGTACCACATGATCACTGTCATCAACCAGAGGCAGAATAACTGAAACACCCTCTGACGTTATAATCAAATCTAACATTCTCTGACCTTGAGTTCCTTATGTCACATGGTGCTTGAGAAAATTGTCCCCCAACATTTCAATAAATGCATTCTCATTCTTCTCATGAGAGTCTACTGCTACACAATCAATATTTGGATAGTCAAAGTCTCCCATTGTGATTACTCTTTTTGCACTCATCTTGTCTATTTGGTGGTGCATTTCTTCATCTTTGGCAACCGAAATACCAGGTCTGTAATAACACCCACTATGTGACTGATCTTGTTAGATTCCAGCTCACATCAGAACTGCTTCAAACTCACTACCACCTGAAATGCTGTTAGTAGTACTACAATCATAGGTCTCAACTCATAGGTGTTGGCTTATGCTTAGACTCGCCGAACTTTTTCTATATTCGGCATGAAACTCTTAGATTTTCTATCTTTGAGTTTCTTATTCAGCTAAGAAATAATGTTGGATTCAATATCCACTTAATTTGAATAAACTTACTTCGCTGAAGTGAAGCCTATTGGCTCTTTAATTTATTAGTGCACCTTTTGGCAACTCGTACAGTAAAGAAATAAGCTCTGCACTATTGCAACCTCAGTATTTACATCTGGGTCTATCTACTCACTGATGAGACCTCAAAAAAGGCCGTAACCGGTCTGGGTAGTGACCTTCCCTCATAATGTATAACAGCATACATCTCCTAGGAGTTGTGTTGTACATTATGGTAAAATACTAAGGACAGTGATCAGAGCTTACTCCACCTTTACTACGAGTTGCCCCAGCATGTACCAGGTGTTGGCTTATGCTTAGACTCGCTGAACTTTTATAGTTTTCTATATTCAGCATGAAACTCTTAGATTTTCTATCGTTCAGTTTCTTATTCGGCTAAGAAATAATGTTGGATTCAAAATCCACTTAATTTGAATAAACTTACTTCGCTGAAGTGAAGCCTGTTGGCTCTTTATCTCAATAACTTAATTTTGATGTTCGGTTGTGGAATCCCATTCACCTTGGAGTTAAGGGAAATGAGACTGCATCTGCTAGATCGGCTCACACTTTCTTCATGTACTGTTTGACAGTACCATAAATCGAATACAGACAGGTTCATACCTAATTGCCCAGTGTCAGTCATCATGGCAGGAAGCACTGACAAAGAAATTACATGATATTAAGACTGAAATTAAGCATTGGCAGTCTCGTTAATGTATTAGCAGGAGAGAGAAGAAGTTGTTCTAGTTAGGCTGTGCATAGGTCATTTATCTCATGCATGCTTATTTATTCAGGACTGATGATGTGCCTATGTGTGAAAAATATAACGTGTCTTACTATTTGTCATATGCTGTTGAAGTGCCAACAGAGAGGAATGAAATTTTTACCTGTCTAGCTGATCTATATACTCAAATTGCATGATGTTGGAAGTTTTTCTGCTTGGTTTTACTATAAATTAAAGATACGAAGAAATTATATTCTTGGTTTAATCCTTTATCCAAGTGTAAACAAACAGAGTTTGCGCTCAGTATTTTCAGGACATGGCAACTCGTATATACAAGCTAATGACTTCACATCTCTTACCTTAGTATTCCATAGTGAAATCATTAGCTTCTATGTACGAGTTGCCCTTATAGGAGGATGATGGCATCATTCTGTGTGGACCAGCACATTATCTGGTTAACTGTATGCTTGGAATTATGTGTTTACCAACTTGCAAAGTGGTAATGGGGCTAATAGGCCTTATACAAAGAGTGAAAATAAAACCAAAAACATTGTCATGGTGATTACTTGTAAATTTGAGAGCTATGATATTCTAATAAACACTTGCAAGGTATTTTTAAATGCTTTTTTGCAGTTAAGTAGAGCCTGTTCAAAGGTATTAGAAGTTTAGTTGGATGTTGCTACAGACCTGGTAATGTGGATGGTAGTGATCATGAAATATATAATTTCTTATTAGCCAAGCAAATAAGAAAACGGTGATTTTAATTATGCCAATATAGATTGGGAAGATGAGATAGCAACTGAAATAAAGAAAATGAGTTTTTTTCTTTTCTTTTCAAGTTTTTGAGGAACTACCTCAGCCAGTATGTAACAGAGGACGTGAGGATTGAGGGTCTTGGATTTGATCATCTCATTAGAGGATGTTATTGTAAATGAGGTATCAAATCACCCTCCATTTGGTGAGAGCAGTGCCAGCTCTATGGTATGTGGTGCCCCTAGGCCAGTTTTATCAACGCAATGTAAGACAAGACAGGCATAATAAAATTCTTTATTGTTAAAAGTAGTTTATAGTTGTGTTGAATTTTTTCTTGACCATTATTTATAAGACTATTACACTTTTTTTATATAATGTTCGTCAAGTAGCTTTATTTTATTATCCTACATGTTTCGCCAATTTTTTTCTATCAGCATCTTCAGGGAATACAAACTGGTAAGCTATATGAAGGTAACAGACTAGGTTATAACTGATGGTTCTAATTCATACAAAAAATTAGTATTGAACGAGGCAATGCGCGTGTCTCGGGAACATGATTTATTCGTTATGGCTCATGATGTAATTGTCATGAAAGTTCATTTCTTTGATGTTTAATGATCTGATGAAAGCTTTCCAAATTTCTGGTAGACCTTGATTCTTGTTTAGGTTTTCAGTTGTGCTGGCAGCTGCTTCCTTGAAGATTCTTGAATGGTAGTTATCTTCTATATAGGGCATAAGGCTCTTATCCCACTCAAAGTGATGGTTAGTAGAGGCAAAGTGGCAAGAAAGGCCTGAAATGTCTTGTCTGTTGTTTCTGACATATCCTATGTGTTCTTTCTTTCTCGTTTCAAAGCCTCTAGAGGTCTGACCTACATAACTAATACCACATGAGCAAGGTTATTATATACTCCAGAGTACTTGTAGAATGGATGAGGATCTTTCGGTGATCATAAAAATTTCCGAATAGTGTTGATTGGCTTGAATGCTACTCTGATATTATGTGGTTTTAGAAGGTTAGCTAATTTTTTGGAAATGCTGTTGACAAATGGAATAGTAATAGTATACTGATGTATTGGAAGTCATCACATTGTCTATGTGGTATATCAGTCAAGAGATTCTTGTTGTAGAGTCTTTTTGGATAACCATTTAAAGATAGTTCTCTTGATAGATTTGTAGATCATTCTTATCTGTGGTGTACTGTATAGCTCTTTTCTTGAGCGTATGGATGATGCTAAGTTTCTGAGCTATATGAGGAGATGATTTGAAATGGAGGTAACGTCCAGTATTTGTAGGTTTTCTATAAACAGATAGGTTGATACTATTATTGGTTTGTTTCTTTATTAGTATCAATAAAGTATAACATCCCAATAATACTATCACCCTATCTGTTTGTAGGAAACCTACAAATACTGGACGTTACCTCCATTTCAACTCATCTCATCATCATATAGTATAGCTCAGAAACTTAGCATTATCCATATGCTCAAGAAAAGAGCTATACAGTACACCACAGATAAGAGTGATCTACAAATGGAATTAACTACAATATCCAGAGAACTATCTTTAATGGTTATCCAAAAAGACTCTACAACAAGGTTCTCTTGCCTGATATACCACATATATATGTTATGTGCTATATTAGCATATATATATATATATATATATGCTATTTAGCAATATATATATATATATATATATATATATATATATATATGCTATTTAGCAATATATATATATATATATATATATGCTATTTAGCAATATATATATATATATATATATATATGCTATTTAGCAATATATATATATATATATATATATATACTATTTAGCAATATATATATATATATATATATATATATATGCTATTTAGCTATATATATATATATATATATATATGCTATTTAGCTATATATATATATATATATATATATATATATGCTATTTAGCTATATATATATATATATATATATATGCTATTTAGCTATATATATATATATATATATATATGCTATTTAGCTATATATATATATATATATGCTATTTAGCTATATATATATATATATATATGCTATTTAGCTATATATATATATATATATATATATATGCTATTTAGCTATATATATATATATATATATATATGCTATTTAGCTATATATATATATATATATATATATGCTATTTAGCTATATATATATATATATATATATATATGCTATTTAGCTATATATATATATATATATATATATATATGCTATTTAGCTATATATATATATATATATATATATATGCTATTTAGCTATATATATATATATATATATATATATGCTATTTAGCTATATATATATATATATATATATATGCTATTTAGCTATATATATATATATATATATATATGCTATTTAGCTATATATATATATATATATATATATGCTATTTAGCTATATATATATATATATATATATATGCTATTTAGCTATATATATATATATATATATATATGCTATTTAGCTATATATATATATATATATATATGCTATTTAGCTATATATATATATATATATATATATATGCTATTTAGCTATATATATATATATATATATATATATATGCTATTTAGCTATATATATATATATATATATATATATATGCTATTTAGCTATATATATATATATATATATATATATATGCTATTTAGCTATATATATATATATATATATGCTATTTAGCTATATATATATATATATATGCTATTTAGCTATATATATATATATATATGCTATTTAGCTATATATATATATATATATGCTATTTAGCTATATATATATATATATATGCTATTTAGCTATATATATATATATATATATATATATGCTATTTAGCTATATATATATATATATATATATATGCTATTTAGCTATATATATATATATATATATATGCTATTTAGCTATATATATATATATATATATATGCTATTTAGCTATATATATATATATATATATATATATATGCTATTTAGCTATATATATATATATATATGCTATTTAGCTATATATATATATATATGCTATTTAGCTATATATATATATATATGCTATTTAGCTATATATATATATATATATGCTATTTAGCTATATATATATATATATGCTATTTAGCTATATATATATATATATGCTATTTAGCTATATATATATATATATGCTATTTAGCAATATATATATATATATATATATATATATGCTATTTAGCAATATATATATATATATATATGTAGAAAGTATTTTTACCTTGGGTATAAATATGTTTAAGATACCAAGCAATTTTAAACCTGGTTTTACTCCATTTCCCAAGTAAGCAAACAGACTAAAAGTCAAGTTTGCGCCTGCAATTGATGCAAGTCTAACTGGTCCCACAGGTAGTGCAGGACCAGGGAAACTCGTGGCAAAGGTGGAACAAGCTCCGATCACTAATCTTAATATTTACCTTTAATGCCAAAACACATCTCCAAGAAGGGGATGTATGATGTTTTGTATTAAAGGCAAGGGGCCACTACCCAGACCGGTTTCGACCTTTATTGAGGTCTCGTCAGTGGGAGCTAGGCTAGAAATACCAAGATTTAGTAATACAGAGCTTGTAAGTATTTCGCCAAAACAAGTTACCATAAGGTGTTTTAACCTTATTAAATAAAAATCTCTGGAGGAGATATAAATGTAGAAAGTATTTTTACCTTGGGTATAAATATGTTTAAGATACCAAGCAATTTTAAACCTGGTTTTACTCCATTTCCCAAGTAAGCAAACAGACTAAAAGTCAAGTTTGCGCCTGCAATTGATGCAAGTCTAACTGGTCCCACAGGTAGTGCAGGACCAGGACAACTCGTGGCAAAGGTGGAACAAGCTCCGATCATCTTGGAGATGTGTTTTGGCATTAAAGGTAAATATTAAGATTAGTGATCGGAGCTTGTTCCACCTTTGCCACGAGTTGCCCTGGTCCTGCACTACCTGTGGGACCAGTTAGACTTGCATCAATTGCAGGCGCAAACTTGACTTTTAGTCTGTTTGCTTACTTGGGAAATGGAGTAAAACCAGGTTTAAAATTGCTTGGTATCTTAAACATATTTATACCCAAGGTAAAAATACTTTCTACATTTATATCTCCTCCAGAGATTTTTATTTAATAAGGTTAAAACACCTTATGGTAACTTGTTTTGGCGAAATACTTACAAGCTCTGTATTACTAAATCTTGGTATTTCTAGCCTAGCTCCCACTGACGAGACCTCAATAAAGGTCGAAACCGGTCTGGGTAGTGGCCCCTTGCCTTTAATACAAAACATCATACATCCCCTTCTTGGAGATGTGTTTTGGCATTAAAGGTAAATATTAAGATTAGTGATCGGAGCTTGTTCCACCTTTGCCACGAGTTGCCCTGGTCCTGCACTACCTGTGGGACCAGTTAGACTTGCATCAATTGCAGGCGCAAACTTGACTTTTAGTCTGTTTGCTTACTTGGGAAATGGAGTAAAACCAGGTTTAAAATTGCTTGGTATCTTAAACATATTTATACCCAAGGTAAAAATACTTTCTACATTTATATCTCCTCCAGAGATTTTTATTTAATAAGGTTAAAACACCTTATGGTAACTTGTTTTGGCGAAATACTTACAAGCTCTGTATTACTAAATCTTGGTATTTCTAGCCTAGCTCCCACTGACGAGACCTCAATAAAGGTCGAAACCGGTCTGGGTAGTGGCCCCTTGCCTTTAATACAAAACATCATACATCCCCTTCTTGGAGATGTGTTTTGCCATTAAAGGTAAATATTAAGATTAGTGATCGGAGCTTGTTCCACCTTTGCCACGAGTTGCCCTGGTCCTGCACTACCTGTGGGACCAGTTAGACTTGCATCAATTGCAGGCGCAAACTTGACTTTTAGTCTGTTTGCTTACTTGGGAAATGGAGTAAAACCAGGTTTAAAATTGCTTGGTATCTTAAACATATATATATATATATATATATATATATATATATGCTATTTAGCAATATATATATATATATATATATATATGCTATTTAGCAATATATATATATATATATATATATATATAGATGCTATATGCTATTTAGCTATATATATATATATATATATATATGCTATTTAGCAATATATATATATATATATATATATATATATATATGCTATTTAGCAATATATATATATATATATATATATATATATGCTATTTAGCAATATATATATATATATATATATATATATATGCTATTTAGCAATATATATATATATATATATATATATATATGCTATTTAGCAATATATATATATATATATATATATATATATATGCTATTTAGCAATATATATATATATATATATATATATATATGCTATTTAGCAATATATATATATATATATATATATGCTATTTAGCAATATATATATATATATATATATATGCTATTTAGCAATATATATATATATATATATATATGCTATTTAGCAATATATATATATATATATATATGCTATTTAGCAATATATATATATATATATATGCTATTTAGCAATATATATATATATATATATGCTATTTAGCAATATATATATATATATATATATATATATATGCTATTTAGCAATATATATATATATATATATATATATATATGCTATTTAGCAATATATATATATATATATATATATATATATGCTATTTAGCAATATATATTTATATATATATATATATATATGCTATTTAGAAATATATATATATATATATATATATATGCTATTTAGCAATATATATATATATATATATATATATATGCTATTTAGCAATATATATATATATATATATGCTATTTAGCAATATATATATATATATATATATGCTATTTAGCAATATATATATATATATATGCTATTTAGCAATATATATATATATATATGCTATTTAGCAATATATATATATATATATATATATATATATATGCTATTTAGCAATATATATATATATATATATATATATATATGCTATTTAGCAATATATATATATATATATATATATATATATATATATGCTATTTAGCAATATATATATATATATATATATATATATATGCTATTTAGCAATATATATATATATATATATATATATATATGCTATTTAGCAATATATATATATATATATATATATATATATGCTATTTAGCAATATATATATATATATATATATATATATATATATATGCTATTTAGCAATATATATATATATATATATATATATATATATATATATGCTATTTAGCAATATATATATATATATATGCTATTTAGCAATATATATATATATATATGCTATTTAGCAATATATATATATATATATATATATATATATATGCTATTTAGCAATATATATATATATATATATATATATATGCTATTTAGCAATATATATATATATATATATATATATATATATATATGCCATTTAGCAATATATATATATATATATATATATATATATATATATATATATATATATATATATATGCCATTTAGCAATATATATATATGCCATTTAGCAATATATATATATGCCATTTAGCAATATATATATATGCTATTTAGCAATATATATATATATATATATATATATATGCCATTTAGCAATATATATATATGCCATTTAGCAATATATATATATGCTATTTAGCAATATATATATATATATATATATATATATGCTATTTAGCAATATATATATGCTATTTAGCAATATATATATGCTATTTAGCAATATATATGCTATTTAGCAATATATATATATGCTATTTAGCAATATATATATGCTATTTAGCAATATATATATATATATATATATATATATACAGGGTGTTCGGGATAAATTTGACAGTTTCGTAAGGAAAAAGAAAATGTTCTTTGTATCTATTAAATTTAATGAATTGACAAAAAAACATTACAGGCAGAGTTAATTACAATACTATCAACAAGATTTACTCAAAATAACCACCATTAGCATCGATCACAGCTTCAATTCTGCTTCGGAACCTCGAACAAGCTGATGCTACAGTCTCCCTGGGAAGGGCCGCAAAAACTGTTTTAATTTTATCCATTAACTGGGCTTTTGTATTACTGGAAGTGCGATTGGTGTCTTTTTCAACTGCGCCCCATACAAAATAATCCATGGGGTTAAGGTCTGGGGAGTTTGGAGGCCATACATTTGGACTGGTGAAGTCGTAGAAATTTTCAGACAACCATTTTTGACTTTTCCCAGAGGTGTGGCAAGGGGCCGAATCCTGCTGCCATACATACGG